>NC_056745.1:1167411988-1167541988 GCF_019279795.1 Protopterus annectens
CAAAAATTAAAAAATAAATATGTAGTAATTAAAAAAAAAACAGAACAATTTAGCAGATAACCTATTCTGTAGATGCATTAATACCTTCAAGATGGTTTCAGGCCTCACAAACCCCTGGGTGTGCATTATTTACACAGTAACACACACCCTATCAGGCATTATTGCTTGCTTAGTAAGCGGGTGAGTCACCATTCCATAAATCACTGCTGTACGTGCGATTTCTAAGTGTGCTCTGCTAACATTTTAATGTGGCGATTTTGAGTATTGACTAAAGAGCTGTTTAAATGTTAAGTGTTATTTTGCCGCTCAGAGAATTTTCAAGATGACAGCAGTGAAGGCAGTTTTTCTTTCCTTTTTTTCCAGTGCATCCCTCGTTTCATTCCATAAGCTAGTTTAGTACCTACTCACAGAGAACTGCAATAGCATTTCAGAGAAGCAGCATTGCTTCATTCAGATAGTTCTTTTGGATGTGGTTACCCACAGCACTGAATAATTTAACAATAATAAATGGTTAGGGTATTAGGTGATTCTCAGATGTACTTCACAGCCAGCTTCTACTATGTATACCTGAGTCTCTCCTATATGAAGTTTCCACTGGACAAAAAAGGTAGAAAGTTCAACTTAATGAAAAAAAAACAATCTTTTTTGGAGGATAGCAAGCTCGCTGCATCCACCCACATGAAGTACCTCAATCCCACCCCATTACTTAAATATACTAACTCCATGGTTGTATAACTACATCCAATTTAAAGCTAGGAAGTTTAAATCAAGGAACTGTAGCCTCATCTGTTTGTGTGTGTGTGTGTGTGTGTGTGTGTGTGTGTGTGTGTGTGTGTGTGTGTGTGTGTGTGTGTGTGTGTGTGTGTGTGAGTTTGTGGGTATTATATTACATTTCCATGAGCTTCACTGGTTTGTGTTACATCTTGTTGATTTTGTTGGGCCAATATTACATTTTTACAAGACTGAATGATATTCTCTGTAGTATTTCAGTTGCAGTTTTCTGATGTCTTATCGTGGTGGAAGACCCAGTCATAATGTACCTGTCATGTTGGGTAACTGATAAAAACTGAGTAAAATATAAACAAATATTGGTTATATTATGAATGCAGAATGGCAAAACTCTGAGCATCAGAAACATCAAGAACTAATGCCAAAATATAAAAGAATGAAAAACCAAGCTGAAATATTTTTTTGCAGGCCCCTGAACCCCACCACCAAACTTATATATACCAAGTCTATAGTCACACTAACTTGAAGAAGGGAACAATCTTTACTTCTCTTACATTGTTACAAAGTGAACTGTGGTGAGAGCATTTACATTTTGTCTTTCTACAAACTTGTAGTGAACATGATTTGATTTTTATGAGTCAGTCATAGTCAAAACTTAATAAAACATGATAATTCTGCATGCATTTTGCATTGTTTTGTCACTTCTTTTTTAAGCTTTTTAAATTTGTGCTTCTGAGCGGTGGTATCCTACAAGCCTATAGAAAGTGGGAGGAGTCTGCCCATATTTTTGACATACCTATATTGCAGAGCCTTTGTCCAGATTTTCGGAGTCTGGAGGTTGAAAAGTATGAAAGGAGTAGATAGTCACAGTAGCCTTTGGTCAGAAATGGTGAGAGAATTCAAGAATGTGTGGACATACATAAGGTAATTGTTATGAGGCAGAAGGGGAAATTAAGTTGCTATTTAATTATGGCCTGCAGCTTATTTAATTTATTTGGAAGTGGCCAAACACAGTGGGCCAAGTAATTCTTATCTGTCATCAAAGACCATGTTTCTTTTCTATCTTACGTAATGTGTATTCAAGTGATTGGATGGCACTTATAGGTATGCATGAAGAAAGTATCACAAACAAAGCTCAAAAAGGTGTAAAATTTAATTTGGAATATATTTTGTGAATCATTTATCTGTAAAGGCTTACATTAAAGTATCTAGAACATTTATCAAAACATAATTGAAGATTCTGCATTGCTACACAGATGCTGCCCATCACAGAATTTACTATAAAGTCTCTTCTTCATTGTTTGATACCACAGCTTCTGCTACAGACTGTAGCATTGTCACATTCTCATGACTCTTGGTAATGTGAAAGATAATGCAGTAAAAAGCTACCACCTGTGCAACACAATACTTCACAAAATACAGCTCTGTCTGCCTGCCTGTGTCACTGTATAGCTTTTAATACCTATCTGATCATATCAGGTAAATGAAAGAAAGTCAACATTTACTGGATGAAAATGAAAATGTCTTACTGTCTGTCATGGGATAATTTAACCTTAAACACAAATAAAGGTACAAAATAGGGTGGGACTCATGGAATCAACAGCTTGCAAAACTGTAATCAAATTAAACGTTCCTATCTCCACAATGAGATACCAGTAGCAAGTTGACAAACTATTACAACACACATGCACAACTGTACAACAATGAAAAAAAATGCTTTTCAATAAACTTTGATTTCAAGCAGGCCTTCAATTATGATAGATGCTGAACCCACCTCTCCATATGTGTGGTTTAATTAGCTGGTAAAGTTTTTAGCAAACAATAAAAGGCTGAAGCCAACCATTGTTATTTAATACCAGTTTAAGAGATGAATGAAAAACAAATGGCATTTGCTTCTTTTTACAACACAAAGTTTTGTGTACAGCAAAATTAGCCACTCTTCCATAACAAAGACAAGGTAACTCTAGAGCACTCTTACATTAGATTCAGATGCAGTTCTATGCAATGTATCTTTTCACAGAGGTTTTGGCAAACTAGGCAGCCAGCAATAAATCATTTATACAGGAAATCTAGTTTGAAATGGGGTGATGAGTTTATTCAGTCTTTTCTTTTTAGCAGAATCACCTACTAAGAGTATACACAAGAGCTTGCTAATGAAAACTGTATTTACAGAGACTACAAATGCAGAATGGCTGTCTTTACATTCCTGAAAGGGAAGAGCAAACTATAGTAATCTTTGTTCTCTGATACAGGCAGGGATGCATCCCACTGGATTTTATTCTGATGGGAAATTATCTCCTTGCCTTTGTAGAAACACTATTCAAATTGCCTTTTTTCCAGTAGTTGTAGAACTCTTTGTAAAGTCTTTCCCCAGACCTTATTAGACCCAAAGGTCTCGAATCTGCCAATTAGTAGGGCACAACCACATGCAGCTGTCTGTCATTAATTCTAATTTACTTGCCTGTTTCTGAACTAGTATCCCTGAAAAGACCAGCCTACACTGTGATAGAGGTTGCACACATTTCTTACGAGTCTAGTCCAAACTGCTATATAAACACTATATGCATTCATCCAGTCTCATACACAAACATGCATACAAACCCTTACATAAGTGCATATTCTCACACACCACACACACACACACACACACACACACACACACACACACACACACACACACGCGCGCGCACACAGACACAGACACACACACACACATACGCACACACATGCATACACTCACTGTAAAATGCAAAGCATTGGCTATATTTCTAAGCTTAAGGTCACACAAACATGTATACACATGCGCACAAGTATACACACACTCTTGCTGTGTTTCACTGTGGGTAAGTGGCATTTCTTTTCATAACTTCAGTTATTTATTAATAATGACCAGGAAGCTGCATGTGTGTGCGTGTGTGTGTGCATGCGTGTGTGTGTGTGTGTGTGTGTGTGTGTGTGTGTGTGTGTGTGTGTGTGTGTGTGTGTGTGTGTGTGTGTGTGTGTGTGTGTGTGTGTGTGTGTACTGGTGGCACCGTCTTCATGGGGGGCTTTCCCCTACTGACATGCTAGGTATTCACATGTATTACTTTGTGTACTGATCTGCCTAGGAAGGCATGTCCCAGTGATTCTGTGAAGCATACCACTGGATGCCCACCTACACATCTAGGTTTGTAGTTGCAGATTTCATGCTTTCCCATTCTCCTTTAAGCAGCAAGCTGTAATCAGCCACTCTAGACATTGTTCTTACCCCTCTTCTTCATTTCTTTCTTATAGCTAGCATTGGCTCCTCCATTGCAAAGATCACTATATGAACCTAGAGTGTCAAAGTCAAGGCTTCATCTCTCTTTGCCACAAAAATGAATATTATTGGCCTGTCGAAGTGATTGTCACATAGCAAGGTGAATAACAGGGATAACACAGTAGAGTGGGTCTCTAATTTAAAACACTAATAAGGTCCATCCAGGCTGGTATATGGTGTGACTGTCTCTACTTTTCTGCAAAACAGCAATAATATTGAAATATTTATGTAGAGATGACAATAAACTATCAATAGTCCATTAAATGTGAGCCTTCATTTGTTTGGTGATTATCAGGCTAATATACCTATGACTTGTTTAACAAGTTCATGTGAGCTTTGGTCTGTTTATTTGTTTATTTATAATAGAGTCAATAGACGATAGACAATAGAGTCAAAAAGCTAATAAAACAGGACAAATTCCAATACTACCAGTCTGCCCCAGACTCCTCACAACACAGCCCCAAACAATTCTGGTCCTCCATAAACTCTATCCTCCATCCAGGTAAAGTCAGTACCCCTCCTCCTAACATCCCTCACTCCTCAGAAAATATTGCTACCTCATTCAACACACACTTCACCCAAACCATACTATCACTAGCTAAACAACACAACCCCCCTCCCCTCCAACCCACACCTTCAACTAGTAATCTCCCCACCGCCTTCTCTTTTTCTCCTGTACCTACCTCCAACATAAAAAAACTCTTAACTAAACTTAAACCCACCAAATTAGCAGTAGACAACCTCTCAAGTGAATACCTACAAATCGCAGCTGATGCTCTGGCCTACCCAGTATCCATCTTGATTAACCGATCTGTGTCAGAAAGTTACGTTCCCACACTGTGGAAAGTATTGCATATAATTCCCCTACACAAAGGCGGACCCTCCACAGAACTAACCAATTACCGCCCCATAGCTCTTCTCTCTCCACTCTCCAAAATACTAGAGAGATGCATACACTCTCAGGTCTCAGACTACCTACTTACTAACAACCTCCTTTCCAGTACTCAGCATGGTTTCCGTCCAAACCATAGCACCACCACTGTCTTACTCTCCTTTACTAACACTATCCTTCAGCATAAAAACAATGGCTATCTCTCCTCTGCTACTTTCCTAGACCTATCTAAAGCATTTGACATGGTCCCACACAAACAACTTATCTCTGTCCTCAATAACCTATCCTTCTCACAATCGGTCACCAACTGGTTTCAGAGTTACCTGTCTGACCACCAACAATCCATTGTATGGCAGAATGACATATCTCCCCAACTACCTGTCTCCATAGGGGTTCCCCAAGGACCCATCCTTGGACCCCTACTCTTCTCTGTTTACACCAATAATCTAGCCTCTGCCACCAAACATGGCACACTCATACAATACGCAGATGACTTGACCATCATCTGCTCAGCCCAGTCCCTACCCAAACTGCAAAAAGTCACACAGGAAGCCTTTTCCTCTGTTGAAACATGGTTATCCGATGCCCAATTAATGCTCAACCCAAACAAAACTAAACTACTCATCTTCCAACCCACCAAACATACTCAAAACAACTCTCACTTTAATATCACAGCAAAAGACAACACCACTATATATCCAACTGAACACACCAAATTGCTAGGAGTGGAAATAGACAATAAACTAAAATTTGGCATTCACATATCCATGACCATAAAAAAAGTCCACAAAAAACTAGGAGCATTATACAGAAATAATCAATTTCTCACCAAAGCAGCAAAGATTTCAATAGCAAATTCCCACCTTATATCCACCCTACTTTATGCCTCTCCAATATATACCAACCTAAGGCAATGTGATCTAAACAAGCTAGAGACCTGCTACAACAAAATCGCCAAATTTGCCACAGGGGCATCCTACCATAGTCACCACTGTCTCTCACTTGCTGAACTGGGCTGGCTTGAACTCCCTCACCTCCTTCAGTGGTATCAACTCTCACTCGCCCACAAACCATCCCTCCAGAATCTACTCCAACCCTATTGCACCACCAGACCACTAAGATCCAGCAACAAAAATCACTTGCAGATTACTAAAACCAATAACTTTGCTGGTGAAGCACTATTCTCTTGCGCCATAGCCAAATTATGGAACTCACTCCCACCCACACTTACCTCCGTACCATCATGCACCCACTTCAAAACTTTACTAAAAGCACACCTAAAAACATGCTGGCTATGCCCTTGCAACTCCCACTCTAATATCATCCACCCCATCCAACCACTACCTTTCTCTCCACTTGACTAACTGCCTTGATTATAGCAAGCTCAGATGCTCATAAGCCTAGTACTTATTATACAGCAGGAACTTCTCATTGTGACATTTGTTAATGTCTGTTATGTACTTCACAGATAAAGATTCTAGTTGTCTACTGATGTACTATGTTCTTCATCTGTAAATATGTTGTAAGTAATTGCTATGTTAAATTGTTAATCGCTATGTAATCCAATGTAATTACTGTCTGTTTATTGTACGGTGGAGCTTTTCTCCCCGGGCCTCCGCTGAAAATGGACCTACGTCCAGTCGGACACTCCCGGTCAACAAATTTAAATACATAAAATAAATAAATAAATAAATAAATGTATATTAAGTGGACTTAATGGTTTATTCAAAGTCATAAGGTATACAGGAAAAGACGCTGGACATATATTAATTGTTTATAACGCTTAGTAGGTTAGATGTCAGCTACATACCCAGTAGGAAATACTGACCAACTTTTATGCCATTCATTAGTCTTGTTTTTAGCTTAGGAGCACTATGAGTCATTTAACATTTTAATAGTACTTAGATAAACTAATGTAGAAATCCTTCATAGTGCTAATAATTGTAGAACAAATTCATCTAAACCAATCTGAAACCTGGAATACAAGCTACGTAGAGGTATACTTAATGAACCAGTGCCATGCAGGTCAACCAGTGGAACCATTGTTTTGACTTCCAGTGTACAGAGGGCAAAACCAGCCTACCAGCATGCAATGCCTCTGTCACCCTGCTTTGCCCTGTTCTGCACTATACTGAATATACCATTGGGGTTCATCTGCAGTACCCCTTCTAACCAGACACATGGCACAGATCACAGCTGGATGTAATTTGACAGGGCTCTGCCTGTCAATACTAATGTTCTTCATTTTGTGTAAGATGAAGATGGCAGTTTATCAAAATTTTTGAAATGAAGAAATTTTGTTTATGGCCAAGTAACAAGAAAACCAAGCCTCCAAATGTCTTAACTCCCACTTACTGCAGTGATGTAGAAAGCTCTAGCTCTTACTCCATTAAATTATAGCATGGACCAGGATTATATACCAGGCTTATGGATGATATCTTGTGAATGAGAAAGTTGCATTCCTTTGAGGTATAAATCCTCTATTTATTAATTAGAACTGGGCTGCTGACAAGCCCCATGACTTCACAGCAGATAATTGCCACAAAAAATTACCATCTGTAATACAGCAAATTTTCGTGAATGATAAATAGTTCCAGTGGATATGAAATGCCATGCCATAGTAGCCTCTGTAATACAGGTGGCCCTGTTAGCAGTTACTATTAATAAATGCACCGTTTATAGTGCATCTTAGCAGTCGTCATCCTAGCATGAAGTTACATTCCATATATTAGTAGTCAGATAACTTGTGTAGACTCATATACATCAGCAAGAAACTACATTCCCTCATAAAAGCATCCAAGGCTAGCTTCGAATGAAAAATTGCCATGGACTCTAAAGATAACCAAAAGGCATTCGTTAGCCATGTCAAGAATCTAAGTGGCAATTCTCAGATCTGCTCAGAGTTAGTGCAGAATGGCACAAAATACACTAAACCGACCGATATAGCCAACATCCTGGCAGACAGGTTCAGTGCAAACTTCACCCCCTCTCACCCCCAAAAGGGCCCATAACTATACCAAAATAATGTACTGCCCCTAAAATCACAGACACTCAGGTTAAAACAGCCCTCTCCAAAGCCAAAAACACAGCATCAATGGGACCGGACGGTGTCCCAGGCTGCATCCTACATGAGCTCAAAGATGAACTAACCCCTCACTTAAACACGCTGTTTAAACTCAGCCTCTCCACAGGCTATGTGCCCACAGAGTGGCACAAAGCTATGGTTATTCTGCTCCACAAAGGTGGAGTCACAAGAGACCCTGGGAACTATCACCCTATAAGCCTGACTAGCTTGGTCTGCAAAGCTATGGAGCGCATCATCATGAATCTCATTAACAGAGACATTGGGAACCACCAAACACTGGACCCGACCCAGTTCGGCTTTGTTAAGGGAAGATCATGCCTCCTAAACATGGTGGACTTCTTTGAGACAGTTACCAAGGCTATAGATGAGGGAAAGGTAGTCCACACAACCTACCTAGACCATGCAAAGGCCTTCAACACCATTCCCCACTTAAGTATTATTGACAAGCTCACCAGCATGAACATAAACCCCTACATCATGAGATGGGTTGCCAACTGGCTCAAGGACAGAACCCACATGGTAAGAGTTGCTGGAGCTAGATCTGACTCTAAACTGGTTACAAGTGGCATTCCCCAGGGCTCAGTCCTAGGACTCCTCCTATTCGGCATATACTTCTCAGAGGTACAGGCAAGCACAGGAGGATTATGGCTGACCAAGTTCGCAGACAACTGCAAACTAGGGGCTATAATTGACTCTCCAGCTGACGCAGACATCCTCCAAAAGGGTCTCAATAAGACAGATACGTCGTGTCAAAACCATGGCCTCAAGCAAAATGCCAAAAAGTGCATAGTCACCCCCATTGGAAAAAACAAAATACCCACAAACTACCACATATGTGGTAGCCCCCAAAATACGGAAGATGTAGTAAGGGATCTGGGGACCCAAGTAGATAGTAACCTCTCCTTTGATAATCACATTGTCAAAGTGGTTAGAAAATCCTTCTATGTGGCCCACCTAATCACAAAAGGGTTTGCATCCAGATCGAAAGAGGTCATTGGGCCCCTCTACGCATCATTCATCAGACCCATCATAGAGTACAATGCCCCATATGGGATGTACCTTACAAGACACCTGCAACAACTGGAAAGACCACAGAAGTACCTCACCAAGAGGATCACTGGCCTCAAGCAGATGCCCTATCCAGCTTGACTGAAGAAACTCCAGCTGTACTCGGTTGCATACCGCATACTCAGAGGTGATCTCTGCCTGACATACAAGGCCATGTCCAACCCAGAATTGATGGATATGCTCTACCTAAAGAAAACCATATCCCCTCGAGCCATGCGCTCCAGGGATCTAAACCTTATCACAACAATAAATAGGATGTGCTGGAGGGATAGATTCCTGTCCCAGAGACTTCCTGTGCTCTGTAACAAGATTCCAATCTACATTAGGCTAGCCCTCTTCAGGAGAAACCTTGACGAGTGGATGGGAAACAGAAAGTTTACTCCAGGGATCACTTCAATGGCTCTGCTGGGCAGAGGCACAGGGAACTAATCTAAGGGGGCATCGAAAGACAACACATTCTGGCTAGGCTTATAAATGCCTTCGGGCAGATAGCCTAGTACCTACCTATGAACCTATAAACAGATATACTGCAGATTGTTTTTGTTGCAGTGCAGTTGTTAAATGTTCCATATAATAATAATGTACAGAATAAGCATGTGGCAGAAGAGGTATTATATTACTTACTAAATATATACTTTATACGAATGATTATATTTAAGGTGTAAGTAACATCTTAAGAGTAGCATGGTTAGCTGTAAGCTTAGTCTTACTGAGTTGTGAAGTGCTTTTATTCAGGTATGTCCCACTAGTACTGTTTGGGTAAATGACTTTTTCAGAAGCAGACAATAGGCAAATGGACATTGAGGGAATCGAACCCATGCCCGCAGCACGAAGCTTGTGAGCAGCTCATAATTTTGGTCTTCTACACCAAACTACCAGCTTTGAAACTTCTTTTAATGCACGTCTTTATCAGAACTGGATGTGCATCCCAAATAATGGTGAAAGCTGTTTTATTGGCCTTGTTAAGTGCTGCTATTAGATCCTCTAACCTTCAAAAGCATTTTACTAGGTATCTGAGGTCAAGATAAAATCAGAATTGCCTTACTAGATCTCAGGAATATCTGCATGGTTTCCTGCAGTAGATGGTGTGTGAAACATTGAAGCATGAATTGTGATATTACAGTTGACGACAGTTGATTGGCTCACCTACCATACACTGATGAATCCTGAGGAAGATTTGTAGAAAATCTGGCCATTTAACTGTAAATTCTGCCAGGGTATTGCTACCCCATTTAGTAATTTTACACTTGTCATGAGAAATCTGTCAGCTGGACTTATATACAATTAATGTTTCCAGAGTACCCCTAGTTTGACATGGTATGTTTTTCTGTTGCTACAGATTGTATTTTATTTTTTCATTTTCTAAAAATGTCTGCATTTTCCACCTCATGGGCACTGCCACTTAAAGCTGCTATCTGCAGAAATGCATGCTACAAAAAAGGCATTTTAACAGTGAAAATTTAAGGTTACAACATATGAATATGAATGGGGTATGTTACTATCTCTTTACTTTGTAAGGTGAATTAAGTGGTAACCAAGAACATAGCAGTTTAATTAACATTCAGTCATTTTAAAGGTGTTCTTCTTTAGTCTCTTCCTATATTCCTAAGACAGTGTAGAAGGAGAATCCATGGAAATACTAAACTGTATACTAAATGTCCACTTCTAGTTAATGGACAAGACATGCCTAGTTTTCTGCAAACACACAATATAAATTTACAATCAAATGTGGTAGCAGCTTGGCTTATCATTACACTAATATCATCATGCATTGCTACTGATCTACAGTACATCTCTTCTTACACTGTAGTTTTCAGTACTTCACGCCCATAATTTGTAAACTCAGCCCATCTAGTGTAACTGCCGATGCATCAGGTTCAATTATTTAACCATTTGCTTAACCACTGTATTCCCCATGTTCAGTACTTAGCAGGCAAAGTCACAAATATCTGTGAGGGCATTTAAGCAATTGGGAGGTGAGGCTTGTTTTAATTTCGTTGTCTGATTTGGAATTGCTGTGCTGAAAATGAAAAAAAAATCAGACCAGGATTATCAGTGTTCACAGCAGCTGAGGGTAAATGCAGAGTTCACATGAGGTTTGGGAGTTGGCATAATGGTTAAGGTGTTTACTTGACAGCCACAAGATACAGGGTTTGGTTCTCACCTTGGGGAAATTGGCTAGGCTTAAAATGGCTTGTAAGAGCAGATAGCCTAATATTTATCTATGAACATCCCTTACAAATATTATAGACAAACTGACTACAAAGACATGTCTACGCCCAATAAAACAGCATGGTATTTGATATCGCAAAATACAGTTTATCTCTACAACTGATTAAAAAAGTAGAAAAGAGATACAGTATGCCACCTTCTATCAGTGCATCTTTAGGGAAAGGTATAAGGCAACATGAAGAGAAATCTCTTCTGCTGGGTAATGTTCATTGTCAGAGTTGCCCTTTTGAAGAAGATTCAAAGGCTGAATTATTTTCGGATCTCCTTGTGATAACCATAGTTCAGAGAATGGACGGCATTGGCGATGCCAAAGAAAACTGCATCTGCTCATCTGTTTCCCATTTCTAGTAAGCTGCATGGTGCCTATCACTAAACATCTGTGATTAGTGGATGTCCTGATTTTGATAATGCCTGTTAAGGCTGGATAGGCCATAATGCTTTGGCAAGAGCCCTGTCAATAATCCAAAAGATTCATCAAACTCTTGTAGCTGCTGTTCCTGGAATGAAATAGGGTGATTCTAGGGCCTCATTGATGCTATTCAGGATGAGAATAATGAAAGTATCATTTCTAGATAAAGGAAGAACATCCATCTCCAAGATAAAATAATAACCCTGTACAGTTAGGAAGAACATCCATCTCCAAGATAAAATAATCACCCTGTACAGTTAGGAAGAACATCCATCTCCCAGATGAAATAATCACCCTATAAAGTTAGGAAGAACATCCATCTCCCAGATGAAATAATCACCCTATACAGTTAGGAAGAACATCCATCTCCCAGATGAAATAATCACCCTATACAGTTAGGAAGAACATCCATCTCCAAGATGAAATAATAATCCTGTACAGTTAGGAACAACATCCATCTCCAAGATGAAATAATAACCCTGTACAGTTAGGAAGAACATCCATCTCCCAGATAAAATAATCACTCTATACAGTTAGGAAGAACATCCATCTTCCAGATGAAATAATCACCCTATACAGTTAGGAAGAACATCCATCTCCCAGATGAAATAATAACCCTATACAGTTAGGAAGAACATCCATCTCCCAGATGAAATAATAACCCTATAGAGTTAGGAAGAACATCCATCTCCCAGATGAAATAATAACCCTATACAGTTAGGAAGAACATCCATCTTCCAGATGAAATAATAACCCTGTACGGTTAGGAAGAACATCCATGTCCCAGATGAAATAATCACCCTATACAGTTAGGAAGAACATCCATCTTCCAGATGAAATAATCACCCTATACAGTTAGGAAGAACATCCATCTCCCAGATGAAATAATAACCCTGTACAGTTAGGAAGAACATCCATCTCCCAGATAAAATAATCACCCTATACAGTTAGGAAGAACATCCATCTCCCAGATGAAATAATAACCCTATACAGTTAGGAAGAACATCCATCTCCCAGATAAAATAATCACCCTATACAGTTAGGAAGAACATCCATCTCCCAGATGAAATAATTACCCTATACAGTTAGGAAGAACATCCATCTTCCAGATGAAATAATCACCCTATACAGTTAAGAAGAACATCCATGTCCCAGATGAAATAATAACCCTATACAGTTAGGAAGAACATCCATCTTCCAGATGAAATAATAACCCTATACAGTTAGGAAGAACATCCATCTCGCAGATAAAATAATCACCCTATACAGTTAGGAAGAACATCCATCTTTCAGATGAAATAATCACCCTATACAGTTAGGAAGAACATCCATCTCCCAGATGAAATAATCACCCTATACAGTTAGGAAGAACATCCATCTCCCAGATAAAATAATCACCCTGTACAGTTAGGAAGAACATCCATCTCCCAGAAAAAATAATCACCCTATACAGTTTTGAAGAACATCCATCTTCCAGATTAAATAATCACCCTATACAGTTAGGAAGAACATCCATCTCCCAGATGAAATAATCACCCTATTCAGTTAGGAAGAACATCCATCTTCCAGATTAAATAATCACCCTATACAGTTAGGAAGAACATCCATCTCCCAGATGAAATAATCACCCTATACAGTTAGGAAGAACATCCATCTTCCAGATGAAATAATCACCCTATACAGTTAGGAAGAACATCCATCTTCCAGATTAAATAATCACCCTATACAGTTAGGAAGAACATCCATCTTCCAGATGAAATAATCACCCTATACAGTTAGGAAGAACATCCATCTTCCAGATTAAATAATCACCCTATACAATTAGGAAGAACATCCATCTCCCAGATGAAATAATAACCCTATACAGTTAGGAAGAACATCCATCTCCCAGATAACATAATTACCCTATACAGTTAGGAAGAACATCCATCTCCCAGATAAAATAATCACCCTATACAGTTAGGAAGAACATCCATCTTCCAGATGAAATAATCACCCTATACAGTTAGGAAGAACATCCATCTTCCAGATGAAATAATCACCCTATACAGTTAGGAAGAACATCCATCTCCCAGATGAAATAATAACCCTATACAGGTAAGAAGAACATCCATCTCCCAGATGAAATAATAACCCTATACAGTTAGGAAGAACATCCATCTCCCAGATGAAATAATAACCCTATACAGTTAGGAAGAACATCCATCTTCCAGATGAAATAATAACCCTGTACGGTTAGGAAGAACATCCATCTCCCAGATGAAATAATCACCCTATACAGTTAGGAAGAACATCCATCTTCCAGATGAAATAATCACCCTATACAGTTAGGAAGAACATCCATCTCCCAGATGAAATAATAACCCTGTACAGTTAGGAAGAACATCCATCTCCCAGATTAAATAATCACCCTATACAGTTAGGAAGAACATCCATCTCCCAGATGAAATAATAACCCTATACAGTTAGGAAGAACATCCATCTCCCAGATAAAATAATCGCCCTATACAGTTAGGAAGAACATCCATCTCCCAGATGAAATAATAACCCTTTACAGTTAGGAAGAACATCCATCTTCCAGATGAAATAATCACCCTATACAGTTAGGAAGAACATCCATGTCCCAGATGAAATAATAACCCTATACAGTTAGGAAGAACATCCATCTTCTAGATGAAATAATCACCCTAAACAGTTAGGAAGAACATCCATCTCCCAGATAAAATAATCACCCTATACAGTTAGGAAGAACATCCATCTTCCAGATAAAATAATCACCCTATACAGTTAGGAAGAACATCCATCTCCCAGATGAAATAATCACCCTATACAGTTAGGAAGAACATCCATTTCCCAGATAAAATAATCACCCTATACAGTTAGGAAGAACATCCATCTCCCAGAAAAAATAATCACCCTATACAGTTTGGAAGAACATCCATCTTCCAGATTAAATAATCACCCTATATAGTTAGGAAGAACATCCATCACCCAGATGAAATAATCACCCTATACAGTTAGGAAGAACATCCATCTTCCAGATTAAATAATCACCCTATACAGTTAGGAAGAACATCCATCTCCCAGATGAAATAATCACCCTATACAGTTAGGAAGAACATCCATCTTCCAGATGAAATAATCACCCTATACAGTTAGGAAGAACATCCATCTTCCAGATTACATAATCACCCTATACAGTTAGGAAGAACATCCATCTTCCAGATGAAATAATCACCCTATACAGTTAGGAAGAACATCCATCTTCCAGATTAAATAATCACCCTATACAATTAGGAAGAACATCCATCTCCCAGATGAAATAATAACCCTATACAGTTAGGAAGAACATCCATCTCCCAGATAAAATAATCACCCTATACAGTTAGGAAGAACATCCATCTCCCAGATAAAATAATCACCCTATACAGTTAGGAAGAACATCCATCTTCCAGATGAAATAATCACCCTATACAGTTAGGAAGAACATCCATCTTCCAGATTAAATAATCACCATATACAGTTAGGAAGAACATCCATGTCCCAGATGAAATAATCACCCTATGCAGTTAGGAAGAACATCCATGTCCCAGATGAAATAATAACCCTATACAGTTAGGAAGAACATCCATCTCCCAGATGAAATAATCATCCTATACAATTAGGAAGATCATCCATCTCCCAGATGAAATAATCACCCTAAACAGTTAGGAAGAACATCCATCTCCTAGAGGAAATAATCACCCTATACAGTTAGGAAGAACATCCATCTCCCAGATTAAATAATCACCTTATACAGTTAGGAAGAACATCCATTTCCTAGATAAAATAATCACCCTATACAATTAGGAAGAACATCCATCTTCTAGATAAAATAATTACCCTATACAATTAGGAAGAACATCCATCTCCTAGATAAAATAATCACCCTATACAATTAGAAAGAACATCCATATCCCAGATAAAATAATTACCCTATACAATTAGGAAGGACATCCATCTCCCAGATAAAATAATCACCCTATAGAATTAGGAAGAACATCCGTCTCCAAGATAAAATAATCACCCTATACGATTAGGAATAACATCCATCTCCTAGATAAAATAATCACCATATACAATTAGGAAGAACATCCATCTCCTAGATAAAATAATCATCCTATACAATTAGGAAGAACATCCATATCCTCGATAAAATAATCCCCCTATATAATTATGAAGAACATCCATCTCCTAGATAAAATAATTACCCTATGCAATTAGGAAGAACACCCATATCCCAGATAAAATAATTACCCTATACAATTAGGAAGGACATCCATATCTACAATTAGGAAGGACATCCATATCCCAGAATAAATAATTATCCTATACAATTAGGAAGGACATCCATATCCCAGATAAAACAATTACCCGATACAATTAGGAAGGACATCCCTTTCCTAGATAAAATATTCACCCTATACAATTAGGAAGAGCATCCATCTCCCAGATAAAATAATTACCCTATCCAATTAGAAAGAACATCCATCACTAAGATAAAATGATCACCTTACACAATTAGGAAAAACATCCATCACCCAGATAAAATAATCATCCTATATCATTAGGAAGAAGATTCATCATCCAGATGAAATAATCACCCTATACAAGAGTCAGTTAAATCAGAACTTTGTGGTCTTTCCTTGGTAACTGGGTATGTGCTGTAAGACAAGAAACTAATTAACGCAAGAGCTGTCAGGTAACTTTAGGTTCTTTTGTTTCAGCTTCATTTTGGAAAAAGTTCTAGAAATGATTTTATGTGGCAGGCTGGTGAAATTTCTTAAAGCTGATTTATTTTATTTGAAATTTGGTAACTGAGTATGTGTACTGGTCAGCTGATTCTTTTCAGCCATGACCCAGACTCCAGGGGAGCAAAGTGTATAATGCAATAAAAAATTGATAACAAAAGTGAAAACACCTCATACATCATGTGATAATAAAATGTATACCAAAAGTAAATATACATAGAAACGGGTAGCAAGAAACAACAATATTCACAATAATCCAAACAATGTGTTAATATACACAATATTTACAGTATTTAAAGGGTCAAATTCACTTGGCAGAATGATACCTATATGTAGTAGCTGTAAATATTCTTGTTACAGTAAGTCTACAAGCCTACACCAAGTTATCCAGTTTTACAAAAACAATTACAGGTAGTTTTTTCTGGTAGATACTCCTTCAGTTTAGCCTTTAAAACACCCAATGTTATTTGAGGCCTTGTTTTTCAGGTAGCTGATTCCATGTTGCTGGCTCAAGTTTATTGAAGGCCCATTTACCCCATGGCAGTACCAGAACATGGTCTTGTAAAGGTAACCCCATCATCTTGACTTCCTGTCTTATTTGTAAGGTTGAATTTAGTGAGTGCATTGACCCAGCATGATAGTTTTGAACAACTGAGTGCTTAGTAGCATAGTAGTTCAACTAAAAACCTGTAGCCATTGAAATCTCTTTAAGAGATCACAGTGATGGGTATGTTTGTCCACCAGAAGTAGAAAACAACAAATTTTCTTTTCAATACCTGCAGTTTTTGTATGTTGGTGCTAGAGTGAAGTGCTATTAAAGGTATGGCATATTTAGGTTTGGGAATGAAAATGTGAAATTTTGTAACAGAGTTTCAGTTGTGAAAGTGTTTTATTGACTATGTTGTCTATATACCTTTAGAATGTTTTGGCAGGGGCAAGGAGGACTCCTAGATATTTTTGCTGTGTAACATTAGATGTTCTTCGTGTTTCACTGTTGCAGTCATCACATTTGGGTTATCCCTGCCAGGGTAGACCTCGGCTGGCCCGAATACCAGAGTCTTAGTATTTTTGCAACAGTTGCTGTCACTTCAGGACTGACGTCAGGTCATCAGTAGTAAGGCTGCTGATGCCATTACATTAGTCTTTTTTGCAGTGGAGCCAGAAGCAGAAGCAGTTCGCACGAGTGCTGGTCGACCGCTACCTGAGTTTCATCTACCGAATTGAAGTTGAAGTCTTCTAAAGCTAAGTACCCCGTTGGGGATCCTTTTTTCTTGCACTAGCCGATGTCAGAAAAAGGTAATAATTGTCTCACCCTTGGAAAGCAAATACCACACCACGACTTCCACTCTTACTGCATCGCTTGTTTAAGCCCAGACCATAATGTCCCCCGTTGTCGCTTCTGTGCTTTGTTCAACGCCAGAACTATCCGTCGTCGGGCCCTTAAAGTAGCCAGATATTTTCGCTTACAGTCCTCGAATTCCGACATGTCTTCGGTAAGCCATCCAACAGCAGATCTTCAAAAAAAAGTAAAGATAAAGACAGAGACAGACCGCACAGGTCCAAACCTTCTGACGACACTTCCGCTAAGCTAGTCATCAGTTCTCCAGTCCTCAGTGAGGTGGTTTCTCAGCCCCTGATGCCTGCTTCTGTGGATTTACAGGCCACTACCGAGACCCTTTCGGAGTCCGGTATGCCACAAAACTCTTCTTTGACTAGGGATCCTGTGGTCATCTCTACTTTGGATGGGTCACCACTGGCTTCTGAGGAAATCCTTTGCGCCACCTATTCTCAACATAAACCGATGTCTTCTTTCGTGACTACCGTTCTTTAGAAAACAACTGAGTTTCTTAAGCCCAGGGTATGAACCACACCCAAGAAACCGACGACCCACTCTCAGGCACTGTCTTCCTTGCCTAAGTCTCAAATGTTTAAAATGGTGGAAGACCTTATCATGCTGATGAGGGAAAGCCAGGCTACCCCCTCCAAAAGGAAAAGAGATCCATCCCCTGTAGTTTTTATTGAAGAGTCCGATGACACTGATGCATCTGAATATGAAGACATTCAACCCCTCTCTACTTATGAGGATTCTCATGCAGATGATTCCATTGCTTCAACCTCTCCCCCAGAGGATTTTTCCTTTGGGGAAACCCTACATACCTTAAGGGAGCATTTCCAATGGGAAAGTCAGGACTAACCTCAGTCTAAAAAGAGACTCAGGGAATTCCTAGATCTTCCACAGCACAGACCCTTGGATATCCCCCCAGTCCTGGATGTTGTAGAGGATGTTTTCCTGGAATCCAGCTTGACTCCTGACACCCTCCCTCCTGCGCCCAGAAAACCAGACAGGTACTACAGAGTCCCTGACTCACACAAATTTCTTTTTAAAAATCCTACTGCTGACCCTGAGGTAATTTCTCAAGGGCCTAAAGGGATTAAAACAACCTCTGCTAAGAATCCCACCCCCTCAGATAGGGATTCCCAAGCACTAGACAGATGGGGTAAAAAAGTATACATCTCAGCTATTCTTGTTATCAGGGCACTAAACTGTCAGTTCCATATGCTAACATTTCAGCAACATACCCTGGAACTCCTCAAACAAAAAATGTCTTCCTTTCCTGCATGGCCAGAATCTAAAGAATAACAAGAGTTAATGCATTCTGCAAGTCAAGTAACTAAACACACCTTGCACTGTGGTTTTGACACCCTAGAAGCTTCTTTCAGGGCAACAGTCACTGGATCTGTCATTAGAAGGCATGCATGGCTTAAGGAACAGCCCTTGCCAGACCATGTTACATATAAATTGTTGGATGCCCCCTTGCACAAAGACAACTTATTTGGCACTAAAGAGGTCTTAAAAAGAAGGAAGAAAAAGCAAAATCTATGCAAACAGTTGAGAATTTCTTACAGGTCCAGCCACCCAGGTTCAGCAGGCATTGTCCCACCAAACACTGGTCCTTTCCTGCTCCCAACAAGCCAGTCCAGCCTAGGCCCCGGGGAACCAGACCCCCCCCCCCAGGCAGCAGCCACAGGGAATACAGAGATCTAAGCAGTGGACTACCTCCACTTCAAAACCAGGGAGTTCTAAGCCACTCGCTTATGGTAAGAACACACAATGACGCAACTCCCCCACTCCCTCCCTCTGCCCACCCTTACTTACCCCTAGGAGGAAAACTCTCCAAATTTTCCTTCCACATCCTTCTAACCCCAAAAGGGTTCCCAGATCTACTTCCAAACCAGTGGGCAGAGGCTCAAATGCAAATTCTTTCCCTGCTTTCTTTGAGGGCAGTAGAGCACATTCCTGCAAAACAGATAGGCCAAGGTTTCTACTCCAGACTTTTTCTGGTGCCCAGATAAGAGGGCACCTCGTGCCCCATTCTTGATCTATCCATTCTAAACACCTTCCTGGTGACCCCAAAATTCAAAATGCTCACCCTCCAACAGCTGCTACCCATGCTCTCCAAGGATGCTTGGCTAGCCACCCTAGATCTAAAAGAGGCTTACCTCCACATTTCTATCAGGGAATCATGCAGGAAATATCTCTGTTTCAGGGCAGGATCTCAACACTTTCAGTTCTCTGTGTTTCCCTTTGGCTTATCTACTGCTCCCAGAGTTTTCACAAAATGTCTGGCTCCGACCATTACCTTTTGCAGATAAAGAAATATCCAGATTTACCCATACTTAGATGACTGCCTTATTCAGGCAGACAGCCAGGAAAAGCTGATCAAGCACCAGGCCTTTGTAAAGACCCTACTAACCTCCCTAGGGTACACAATCAATGAAAAGAAATCCAAACAGGTGCCCACCTAAAGGATTATCTTCCTGGGAGCAAGCCTGGACACAGCATCCCAGATGGCCTTCCTTACACCAGAAAAACAAATTATCCTGACAGTCTACTTCTCTCATCTAGCCAGCAGGACCCAGTTATCTGCAAGGAAGATCCTGCAAGCTCTGGGGTTCATGGCATCTTGCATACTACTCATTCCATATGCTAGACTATATATGAGGAAACTTCAATGGTACCTAAAAAGCCTTTGGTGTCAACACTCTCAAGACCTGGAAACTCTTATACCTATAATTCCTTGCCTCAGAAAAGATTTTCTTTGGTGGGCAACAGCATGCTCCCCACAACAAGGGACTGCCTTTCTCACCACCCCCTGCCACCCAGACCCTCAGCACAGATGTATCAGACTATGCTTGGGGTGCATACCTGGATGGCAGGTGCATACAGGGCCAGTGGAGCCCCAGCAGATCCCTCTGCACATCAACCAAAAAGAGATGATGGCTGTCCAGCACGTCTTGATAGCTTTCAAACCCCTTCTCTCCCCAGGGGCTCTCCTGATCAAAACAGACAACTCCACTGTGCTGTGGTATATCAACAAGCAGGGAGGGACTCACTCCTCCCCTCTATGCAGGCTGGCCATGACCCTTTGGCACACAACCTCTGCCATGCAACTACACCTGTTAGCACAACTGCTACCAGGCTCTCTCAACTCTCTGGCAGACCAATTAAGCAGAAATCTTCTGGACCCAGACAAGTGACACTCAACAGAAGAACCTTCACCCTAATACCTCAGAAATGGGGCACCCCAAAGGGCGACCTCTTTGCCTCCCAGACCAACCATCAGCTCAGCAAATTCTGTACAAGCGAGCATCTCTGCAGGGCTTGGAAAGTGGATGCCCTGTCCTCCCCCTGAGTCGATCTATTGGTCCATGCCTTTCCTCCACTACTTTCATCCCGAGGGTACTGCTCAAAATAAAGGAGGAAAAACCAAGGACAATTGTTATAGCTCCAGACTGGCCTTGCCAGCCCTGGTACCCCTTGTTGCACTGTCTGTCCCCACTGCCACCATGGCATCTTCCTTAGATTCCAAACCTCCTGACCCAGAGGGAAGGGGAATTCATACATCACCAATTGCAGACACTCAGTTTGGCAGCTTGGCTTATTCCCTAACCTCGGATCAGTCTGCCAACCTCAGTAAACAGGTTCTAGATGTTATCCGTGAGGCCAGACGCCCTAGCACTAGGAGGTCTTATGCTGACAAATGGAAAAGGTTCTGCACCTGGATCCAGGTTAAGGGAGCCAATACAGCACACCCCTCCCTCCCTCTCATGCTGGATTACTTAGCTGACCTACTACACAGTGGCCTCTCTTTCTCCTCTATAAAAATACATGCCTCTGCTATTTCTGTTCATTTTCCCACTGAGCATCCCCTTTTCTCCCACCCTTTGATCAAACAGTTCCTAAGAGGGCTAGCAACTTGAGGCCACCCAGAAGGGCACCAACCCCTGGTTGGGACCTTAACTTTGCATTGGAAAAGCTCACCCTTCCCCCTTTTGAACCAGCTTCTTCTGCAGAGCTAAAATTTCTCTCCTGGAAGACAGCATTCCTTCTGGCCATCACTTCAGACAGAAGAGTCTCCGAGCTGCAAGTGCTCATGGCTGTGGAACCCTTCATCATCTTCCATGCTGACAGGGTATCCCTCAGAACTAACCCATCCTTTATGCTCAAGGTGGTGTCCAGTGTGGCTTTCAACCAATCCATCCATTTGCCCACCTTTTTTCCTAATCCCCAGAACAAAGGGGAATGGATTCTGCACTCTCTAGATGTTCACAGACAGTTCATATTCTATCTAGACAGGACTAAATCCTTCCGAAAGTCTGATCAACTGCTGGTTAGCTTTGCTACCGGGGCAGAAGGCAAAGCCTTCTCCAAACAAACCATTTCCAAATGGATAGCATACTGCATCCATTTCTGCTACAAAACACATGGAAAGCCTCCCCCTAAGGGGGTCAGGACTCACTACACCAGAGCAGCCTCCACCTCTGCAGCTTTCCTCAGAGGAGTTCCCACCAGGGACATCCTGGAGGCTGCCACCTGTTCACCCTTTTACCAGACATTATCACCTGCCTCTCTTCTCCAAATCCAGGGCAGGGTTTGCCTCTGCAGTCTTGCAGAGCATCATAGCCAGCCCCTAGTTTCTTTAACTGCCTCCACTCATTTCCTCAGATTTTTTGGGAATCAACCCAAATGTGATGACTGCAACAGTAAAACATGAACAACGTAGTACAGTTGTGTACACTTACCATAAATGTAGATGTTCAAGTGTATTCACTGTTGCAGTAATGGTTTCCCTCCCTCCATCCCCCTTCTTCTCTTTCCTTGAAAAGGGACATATTGGTATTTATTTTCTACTGGTGGGGTTCTTCCACCAGAACCTGGATCTACTTGGGGGCTCCTGACAGGTTAGCACAAGAAAAACTGATGTAATGGCATCGGCTGCCTTACTTTATACTACTGATGACCTGACACCAGCAACCAACACAGAAATACTAAGCCTCTGGTATTCGGGCCGGCCGAGGGCTACCCTGGCAGGGATAACCCAAATCTGATGACTGCAACAGTGAGTACACTCAAACATCTATGTTTATGGTAAGTGTACATAACTGCACTGTATTACATTATTTGACTTATCCTTGATATTCATGCAGGGGGATGTATCAATTTGTTGTTAGACAATTACACAAATTAGTGAAATTGCCCTGTAATGTGTGTTGAGTTCTAGAGAGGGCTTTATATGCCAATAAAACTAGTAGAACATCTGCAAACATAACCATGTAGATATGGGGTAGGATATAAGTTAAATAATTTATAATTAATGAGAACAGTAAGGGTGAAGAAACTTATCCTTGGGGTGTTCCATTATTGAGTGAACATTACTGTGAGCAAATGAGCATTATTATAAAGTAAGCATTATTGATAAAGCAGGATATTGCTGTATACCTGGAAAGTCTTTTTTCATAGATAATTTTAAATCACTGGATAGTATTTAGTCTGAAACTGAGTTTGTGTAGTTTGTTGAGCAGAAGGGTATGATTCACGATGGTCTTGTCAAGTCTACAAAGAGACCATCAATAAGTGAGCCATTGTTCAGAATTCAGTAAATTGAGTTGTTAGCAGTATAAAGTGCAGTCATAGTGCTGAAGGACTTATGGAAGCCATGTTCCGTGTCACATATGATAACCATTTATGTGGTTAAATATCTGCTTGTATAAGAGTTTTTCAAATGTTTTAATTAGTGAACATGAGATAGAAACTGACCTATAGTCTTGCAATCTTTTTGTGCACCAACTTTTTTTAATGGGATTATGACTGAGTATTTAAGTCTGGATTGTCTAAGTGGAAAGAGGGATTCCTGTATTTGAGCCAATGTATTAACGAAGTCGGTTAGAACAACACTAGCATTTGTTTGATTGTAGATACATGACCAATCAACATTTTGTAAGAGTGTATTAAGTTAGTCTTGTTTAGACTTTGACATTATTCTGCCCATGATAATTCCATTAAATCTTCTATGTCTCCTGAAAGAACAGTAGGAGAGGACAGGACAGTGGCCATTGAAGCTGTTAGGTAATACAGAAACATGAAGGCACATATGTTGAATGTCAGAAATAGCTAAAATATAAAATAATTTCCAGAAAGTGCTTGTCTTATTATTTGTAACCATCCTAGTTGTTACAACTAACTGTATAGCTATTTTTGGCCATACAGTTTCATACATTGGATGCTATACCAGTCCAGCTTGATTTGCTTCTTTGACTGGACCACTGTTAGAGGATGACATACAGAGTAACTTATAATATGGAGGAAGCAGTACAGTAAGTATACCAAAACCTTTCCAAAATCTAGTGATGAAATTATCATGTAGCCATGTCCCCCTAATACATAGCATATATATAAGACTAAAACAAGGATCATAGCATTATTTTACTATTCAGCAATAATGAAAGAAGCTAATAAGATAAATAAAAAAGCTTGTTTGGTCCTTGGATATTACATTGTGTTTCCTGCTAAAAGAAGTTGAGGACTTCAATGCTGGATGCAATGAGCACCAAAAGACAACCTCATATCCAAGTTTTAAAAAATATTTGATTGCAGTACTTATTACATAGGTGATATTTAAATATTTTGCTCTGTATATTTCTGGGTCATTGATAAAGTCCAGTAAAGGATTTCAATATACTTTAGTTATTTTAGACAATGCAATTAAGCACCTGAAGGTATCCCACTTGATGTGATCTTTCATTGAACTTTAATACTCTTGTTTTGGGAAGAATCTGCATCTTTTTGTGTTTGTGTAATAAAATAGATTATTTGTCTAAGTTTGTCATCTTTGTTGTCTTCAGTATTCCACTGTTTATAGCTATATCTTTTTTCATATCCTTCCCAGTAATCCTAACCATGGAATAACTGCTATCAACACTTGTGCAGTCTAATATGAAGATTAACCAGAAGTTGTTAAACTATGACGATAGTTCATAAAACAAGCTAATGTAATTGTAACAACCCCTCCCCCAATCATTCCTGCTACAAGGAAACTGAGCAAAGAGATGACTTGGAATCATACCTAGTAACATTTGAATAATGCATCTCCCAAGAAAACAGAAACAGATCAGAATGGGTAAAAAATCATGTCATCTCAGCTGAAAGCTGAAGCATTAAAATGTTTATGGACATGGATGGGCCAGATTGCACAGACTATGAAAAACTGAACTTAATCTCTGAAGAGCAAGCTGTAACATTTTATAACTGAACTGTTAGTGCTGAAAAACTGATTAAAGCCAAGATGCAAGACTTAAAACGTATTATAAAGCTATGGTTTGAGCCTGGCAGCCACAATAAAGTGAAATTGTGAAAAGTTCTAGCAGTAGACAGACTTGAAAAGAGCTTTGCTAGTGACGTAAAAATGGATATTAAAATGGATATTACAAAATGATTACACGATATCCTAGAAATGTTAATACAACACATACTAGTTAATAGAACTGAATGAAAGTGGATTGTCTGCTTCCATGTCTAAATTTCCAATAAGAAGTGTACCATCTTCTGTGAAACAAAGAAATAACAAGTAAGAGGTTAACTTGTTTCAGATGTGGGGTGGGGGTCAAATTAATTAATTCTGTTCCACCAACACTGAGAACAGTACACAAAATGTAAAACACCCTGGACACAAAGACTGAATTCCAAACTCTTTATTCCACAGGTTAAGCGCTTTCATCCAACTTCTGTTGGACTTCTTCAGAACAACTGATGATAAAATCTCAACCCTTATATACACACCTTAACACATACATAATTAAGCAATTGAACAATTAAAAAACATACTTATTATCCAATAAATAAATCAACAGTTCTACACCATTTCTTAATGACCCCTATATACCTGTTAAAATTCTAACACAAACTCAATAAAAACAAAATGAAATAAAATACCACAAACATTAATTGTGTATGTGTTAACCAAAAATATGTTTTAGTTTAAGTATAGCTGCTATACTGACAGTATCATTAATGCCCGGGAAAGTGGTGGCATCCAACTTCAATTGCCACTTCAGTTCACAAATGTCTAAATCTAGGACCAAGACCCTACCCTGCCTATCCTTCACCACCTGCTGTATAACAACAAATGTAAACTTATGGCATGGGTTTTTTTATTATATGTCTTGCCAGAGCATTGGTGGTCCTCATATTCTTGATGTCAGTAATGTGTTCCCTAGTTCTATTCTTAAAATGTCTGCTGGTCTTACCGACATAAAAAGCAGGACAATGTTCACATTTGGCCATATAAACTACATTTTTGCTGTTACAATTAAAATGTCCATGGAAATAAAAAAGTTCTCCCATTAATGCAAGTGCTTTCACCTGTCTAAAAAATGTGTACACATACATTACATCTTCCACACTTGAAATTACCAAGTGCTCTTCTACTCTGATGAAGATCAATGTGGGCCCCCATTTCCAAAATCTCCTTAAAGGATCTGTCTCTTCTAAAAACAACCCTAGGGGGTCCCCCCATCTTGTCCATAAGGGAGCTATCGGCAAGTAACAATCTCCAGTTCTTATGGATGATGTGAGTCTCCCACTCAGCATCCTGTTTAAAAGTGGTAATAAACAATAATCCGTTCCCCATTTTTCTTCTTGCATCTGAATTACAATTTCTTGGCACACTGGTACCATTAACATTGTTAGACTCCACAATACCTCTAAGTATAGGCCTATAAACACCCCTGCTCTCTTGGATCTAACATCCCCTGCCAAAATTCTACAAAGAGCTTCAGGGTAACCTCTATTAACAAATAACTCTGTCATGAACTCAAGCACCAATAGAAAATCCTGATCCACCGTTACCATTCTAGCAGCCCTTACAAATTGTCCTTTGACAATAGACTTTTTCTGATGGTAAGGATGCCAGTTACAAAATTCCAAGTATGAGTTAGAAAATGTGGATTTTCTGAAAATACTTGATCTCAAAGTGTTATTACTACTATCAATGGTTAAATTAACATCCAAGTATGACACATTATCCCTGCTATACTCATGGGTGAACTAAAAAAACTCAACTGTTTGATTAATATACTGAAGAAAATTTTCTAACTTTTCTTCCTCTCTGTCCCACACAATAAAAATATCATCCAAAAATCTGGTATGATGTTATATACATTGCCCAAAAATCACTAGAAAAAATGAATTCCTGCTCCCAGTGGGACATGACAAAACTGGCATATATGGGGGCACAAGCCGGCTCCATAGCCATACCAGTCACTTGTTTGTAATATTGCCCTTCAAAATGTAAAAAAATTGTTAGTTAACACTGCATCCATCAATGTGGTAAGAACGTTAATTTCATCCTGATCTAAAAGATTAGTCTTACCCTGTTGTATTATTAGCCATTCTAACCCAACAGCATGGAGTATTACTGAAAACAGGTTACATACATCTAAAGTAACTAAGAAAGTAGTCTCAGTTATAGTAACGCCATTTAAATGTTCCAAAAATTGCCAGGAGTCCTTAGTAATGTAAGAAAAAGCTCCCATCCCCTTTTACAAATGATGGTCCAGGTACTTACTTATAAAGCAAGTCTTAGCCCTTTTGCCATCCACAATAGGCCTGAATTGTAAAAATAAGGCCTTTGTGGATTTTGGGGATGCCAAAGATGTTTGGTATTACTGGAAAATCATTTCTTAGGAATTGATAATCCTTTTCAGATAGGAAATAGGAAGATTAGACTAGTTTGTTTTTCTGTGATGTCAAAACTTTTGGTACTGTATTATTTTAAGTATTTATCTGGGATATCTGAACTCCTGACTAACACTGTGTAGTAAGAAGTATTGTTTTGTGTTTTTATTATTTATTATTAAATATTTTTAAACCTTTCAACTGTGGCTGTTTTGTGTAGAGATAATTTAAGCTCTAGAGTACATTTCATGTATATAATGATGTCACTCCAAATAAATCTTGACTGTTAGGTCACACTTACCATTTGGATAATAATATTGCACAGCAATAATTGGACACCCTTCATAAGGGGCTTTGAGTAGCTGATAAATATTAGCTGAGTGGTGGCAGTGATTCTACCATATAGTCTGGCTAAAAGGGGCACAGCTGGATAACCTGTGCCAGCCTTCCCCAGGAGTGTCTGTGTAGTTGTATAAACTCTTATCTCAAAGTGTCTGTGTGTCAACTACTTGGATAGGGACACAAAGCACTGGTTGGACAGAGTGGGTGATGGAGGTTTTAGCTTGCCCACTAGGCTGAGATCTGGACCCTATAGCTGTGCCAGTGGGGAGTCATATTGGGGACCTGGAGAGAAAGGGAGCAACCAGCCCCAGTCTGACTGTGATCTCTGTGTGCTCTTAAGGGAAATTGTACTTTACTGTGTGTATTTACTATCCTTTCCCTATATGGACGCCCCTCACTGGTGTTAGTGGTGAGGATTGAGGCTCCTTGATTGCTGGGCCAGTGCATGGGTGTCACAGCTCCTACGGAGTGTGGCAACACTGTAGCTCAAATAAATGAGTCAGCATTATGTCACTGTGCTGTAGCCAAGCTAATGAAATGTACTATATATGTTCAATATATTGATCACTGCTGCAGTCACCTTGGCTATATGGGTTATATCCTGTCAAGAAAATAACCAGCCAGCTTCCAAAGCTTCAGGACACCTTTCATGCAACTATACTGACAGCTCAAGCTGAGCTGACAAAAAGATACGTTTGCGTGTCAAGCCGTTCAAAGTTTTACTGCAGCTGAAGCGTGCACTCCTCTGTGGCTTTTGAGGATCAACGGTCAGCTTATGCTGTTCCTTTGCTGGGTAGATAAGTTGCTTCTGAGAAAAAAAAAACTTTCAGTCAATAATTTTGGTGAGTATTATTACTACTTTCCTCTTAAGGAAAGTTATTTTAAAGCTAGCAGTTTGTGTTTTAATTGACTGTTATGGGACTGTACTTTTTTTTAAAAGGGAGCGTTCTTTTTTTCTGTAAGTTTAAAATTTGTTTAACTGGAAAACATTCTTTCTGTTTTGAAATTGTGTTTATTTTATTTTATGGGTCTGGCAAATTATTTAAAAGTGTTTTTTGCTTTGTTTTTCTGTGAAAAAAGTGACTTTTAAGGACTTTAAATTTTTACCAGATCTTGCTGCTTGCTTTCCTTAGGTAAGAGGCAACATTTTCGGCTTGACCATGGAAAAACTGTCTGTCCCATGGTCAGGCCTTCTTCCAGCCACAAAATGAAAAAGTTAAGCAAACAGGCTTTGCCACCACAGCAGGTTAGCAATTTGCCTCAGTCACTGGTGGGTAACTCTGCTCTGGCCATTTGTTGCACTTCAGAACACTCATCTTTTACATTAGATCCCTCTGCTATAGTGGCAGACACTAAGGACTATGAGGGTAGCCACATCCTCTACATCTGTTGGGGTCCTCTCAGTGAGAAAGGGAGAGACACTCTTGTTGGTCTTGGGAGAGAGAACAGTGAAGGCTTCCCTGTTTTGTCAGAATGGTATGCCCATCCCTGGGGAAACTGCTGCCACCATTTATAACACTGTTGACCCCATTTTTTTCTGTCAAAATGAACAGAAAACTTAACACGTGTCTATTCATCCTCAAATTTCCTTAGACAGGAATAGACCTAGACAGGAGTAGTTCACTGGGTCTGGTCATAGTTTTATTCAAGATTTTGATCCTTCTTATTTACTGCTTTCTGGTAAACTAAAAAAAAATTCCTGTTTTCCTGAGGAGATTTGAGATTTTGAATCTGGACAGGAAGCTGAATGGACAGATACAAGTTTTCTCCTCAATTTTCTGATTCAGACTTGGAGGCGACCTCAGTTTCTGATTCTCCCTTTTGAGTTATTCTCTCTTTGAGGCTATTTCCAGAATGTGTCAGTGTTTTCAGTTTGAGCTCAGCCCCTCAGAAAATTATATAAGATTTTACAGAAGGAATTTTCTAAACCATCACCAATTCCTCCAGTTTTGTCAGCTTTGGAGGATGTGTGTGTTTCTGTCTGCAATTTCCTGATAGCCAGCCTGCTGCACCCTAAAAATGCAGTTAGAATTTATAAAGTTCCACAGTCCTTTTAAGTATTTATACTCTGTTCTCAAGCCTGAGCCAGCAGCTATAGTTTTAGTCAGTCCTACTGCTGCTAGCAGTTAATCATACTCATTCTGATAAGGATGGGAGCATTATTGATGGGTTTGGGAAAATAGTGTATGCTTCTGCAACTTTGATTTCCAGAATTTGTAATTGTCAAGCTTGTATTTTAAAGTTTATTTTAACTAATTGTATGAGAAATGTTTTGTTTGCAGTTTCTTCTTGTTCATAAGTATGTACTCCAATTTCCATTCTAAAGTGAGAATTAATCCTTGTACTTTGTATCTGTAAGATAAACACTTTAATCATTATACCAAGCCCTCAACCCCTGTTGTGAACAAAAATCTGCTTTAAATTATTTAGTTTCTTCTGTTTCTTTTATTGTACTAGACATTACTCTCTGTTTATAGTGTATGCATGACTCAGTTGATAATTCTTCCCAGGTTGTGGACTCTGGAAATATTTTGAGGATGTTTGCTTGGCTGCATTTTCAGAATCTCTCAAGAGGGTGTGAATAATGAGATTTTATTTTCTTGTTTGGATAGATTCACTTTTTGGTTTCTTTGCTGCTGAGATTATCAAAAAGTTGGATAAAAGGGATAAGTTAAACCAAGTAATCCCTAATATTTTTATTATTTATTTATTTATTTAAAAAAAACAAGAGCAGTTGAGTTGAAATACCTTTATGACAAAACGACAAAGCTTTCAGGTTCAAAAACCCTTTCTCAATGTTTACAACAGGTATAAGGTAACACCCACTTTTATACATACTGACTAGATCATATGACCTGCAGCCATCATCACATGACCAAAGATTATACAATATAAAATGCAAAACACTGAGTGCTAAAAGCATTATGATAGCATCAACTATACATATTTTTCTACAAAAAAATAAAAATCATACACATGTCCTAATAGAAAAATGTACTTATTAATAACTTTCATGATATATTAATGAAAATAAAAAATATATATATGTATGTTAAATATACCTATTATTTATTAATAAATTTAAAACTAAGAACTAAAAAATTTTAAAAGTTACTTTAGTCTTGTCTGCTGTATTCTTTGCAGTATGGGTTTTAATGATACAGATGCATTTATGCCAGGGTATAGATCCGCTGACAATCTGATTATCCATTCATACTCCTTCAAATCCAAGGAATTAGACAAGTCCCCTCCCCTGGGTGATGCACTGATACAATCTATAACTTGAAATTTAAAACAATGTGAACTACCCTTGTCAAGAATATGCTTGTACAAAGCATTATTCTCATTAGAAAGCCTAATGTTGGACTTGTGTTCCGTTATTCGCTCTTTAAGCTTTCTGGTGGTTTTACCCACATAAAAACAAGGACAAACTTGGCATGTAGCTATGTACACAACACTACTGGTTGTGCAGGTGGCATATCCAAAAAATTTATATTCTTTTCCTGTCGTGGGGTGTTTAAATATATCCACTTTATGAGTATCATTACTTTTTAATAAGTCGTTGCAACAACTACAGTTGCAACAAGCAAACGTCCCATGATTCGCTGCTATTATCTTTCTGAATTTCCAATCATAAAAATCCTTATAGCCAAGAATATTTTTTAATGTTCGCATGTTTTTATAACTAAAGTAGGGTTTTTCTCCAACTACTAGTTTTATATCCTCTTGTGCCATTAATACCCTCCAATATCTGTATATTATCTTATTAATATTGTTCGTAAGTAAATTAAAAGATGTTATAAATCTCAATCTATTGTTAGGCATAAAAGAATTGTTAGTTTCATGTGTCCTTGCAGGTTCTTTCCTAAAAGTAGGTTCGTACAACCTTTCTCTATTGGATATGATGTGTTCTTTAGTTTCCTCTAGTAAACACATAGGGTAACCACTAGCCCTAAATTCTTCTTGGATCTCATTTAGTTGTTTCATAAACATATCATGGTCTGAATTTAGTCTACTAATTCTAGCCATTTGTGCCTTTACTATACCCCTAAATACATGGGGTGCGTGCATGCTGCTAGCATGCAAATACCTGCCAGATGCTATTTCTTTTTTAAAGACAGAAGTATTAATATCATTATCAAATTTCTTAACAGTCACATCTAGAAAATGTATACATGTTTGAGATGCTTCCATTTTGAAATTCAAATAGGTAGTAGTATTATTTAGAAACGTGACATACTTCATTAAATCATTATGACTCCCTTTCCAAAGGAGGAAGCAGTCATCTACAAACCTTTGATAATATATTACATGTTCATTAATGTATTTCTCTCCTGCACATATATTCACCATTTCCCATTGATATAAAACAAGGTTGGCGTACGTATTAGCTACAGGTGTGCCCATTGCCACACCTGTTTGTTGCAAGAATATCTTATTATCAAACATGAATATATTATTTTTAAGAACCAGATCTAGTAACATACAGATATTTTCTATGTGTCTGGATGTATAACCAGAATTTTGTGTTAGAAATTCCCTGATAGAGTCTATACCTAGATCATGCGGTATCACAGTAAATAACGAAGTTATATCCATGGTTACCATAAAGATGTTATCAATGTCATAATTTTTAGATTTTAAATCTATATAACATGACCTTAATTTTTGTAAAAAATCTGTTGTGTCCTTAAGGACTGTTTTACACATTGCTAGTAATGGTTGTAGCTGCTTCTGTAGGTACAAAGATATTGGTTCAGTAATCCAGCCATTGCCGGATACTATTGGCCTCATGGGCGGATTATCTAAAGACTTATGTACCTTGGGAACGCCATATAACTGCGGTATTACAGGACAAGATACCGTAAAAAAATGGAACAAGTCTAGTGTGATGTCACCTGATAATTGTAACTCATAGATACACATATTCACATAGCTTATACATTTCTTAACATCTGTCTGTGTTATATTTTTAAAGGCAGTTAGATCATTTAGCAGTAATAGTACTGACTGTTTGTACATAAATTCATCCATAATGACTATTGATCCACCTTTGTCAGCCCCCTTAATGATAATATTACGACTATCCATCAATTCTTTAAGTCCCAAGTATTCAGGATAAGTAATGTTATATGTTATATTAAACACTTTACCAGCATATAGCTTTCGAATGTCATGTTCACATAAATTATAAAAGGCAGTCAAGACAGGTGGATAGCAAGGTATAAATATGCTCCTTCTTTTACACGTATTAGCACTATAGTCATTATTTTTGAAAATTAATTTTAAAGCTATAGATCTAATGAACAGGTTTAAATCAGTTAGTACATTAACCATGTCTTCCATTCTAGTGGGTATAAAACCCAAACCTTTAGATAACAAGGTAATGTGTTCTCGGCTCAGCATAATAGATGAGAGGTTGATAATACCTGCCATTACTTTCTGGCTACCTTGTATTGTTTTTGCGGACTGCTATTCTTCCTTTTGGAAGCCGTCTGCACATTGCTATTCCTCACGTAGGTCCTGCCCCTTGACGCTGATCTATTTTCAGCGTTATTATCCCTTTCTTTAACACGCTCAGCGCTTTGAAGTTGGAAGGGCTTATTAAAAAAGCTCTTGAGATTCTGCTGCGTGCCTGGTGTAGTTAATTTTACTCGATCTTTATCCTTTCCCATTGCCAAAGCGTGCTCCGTGTCTTCTTGTGCGTTAGTCGTTCCCTCGTCGAGCACTGATGACGTACGTCGTCTCGCCGACGAGCCAGCGTCATCTGGAGTACTACTTGCTTCATTCATTGTAGAATTTAAAGCTACAGGCACAAGTTCTGGAAAATTATCAAGGGAATCCAGTGGTGTCTTAAACAACGCTTTTTTGCCATTCTCTTTAGTATGAAGTTGTGTGTCATCAGATGTCAGTTTGAGGGACCCTTGGCTATCTGGTTTAGTATTCATGTGTGCATCACGCTTTGGCCAAGAAAAGATGTTACCAGTTTGGTAATCGGATAAATCTCGTAGTAATTTCCTTTTCTTTACAACTTCCAAGCGGTCATCTAATGCACCCAATCTATCCATCATTGAGCTATACAAAGATTGAACATTTGCAAAACCCGGTGTAGCCAGGATTTCCTCTTCTTTCAGAAGAATTTCTGCCTTCAATTCACTCTCAGTGTCCATGAAAAAGTTGTTCATTAACAGCATGTAATCTTTACTAAGTTTTAGGTTCAGAGTCTGCCACTGCTTTAACAGCTCAGGGTAGGAGTTTCCGTATGAAGGCATCTTAGTGATTCTTAGCCCTCGAGGGGCTATGCCTTGTTAATATCTGCGTCAAAGCTATAGCGCTGCCATTGCAGTCGCTTGTATGTACTTACTTTCCTTTCTAGTGCCTGCAACTGGCGCTCGAAGTTCAGTACATTTAAGCCAGAAGATTCATTTTCTTTAGGTATTACCGGTAAGTTATTAGGCATAAAGTTCAGCAAGGGATTAACATCCTTCTCAAACAACTGTTTGAGTCGATTCTGATGTTCCATGTCTGGCTGCAGTAAAATGAGTGGAACTCAACTTCAGTGCAGAGTAAAATACGATACAGCAAAGCACTGGTACAAAGCAATAAATCCAAAAAACAAGAGCAGTTGAGTTGAAATACCTTTATGACAAAACGACAAAGCTTTCAGGTTCAAAAACCCTTTCTCAATGTTTACAACAGGTATAAGGTAACACCCACTTTTATACATACTGACTAGATCATATGACCTGCAGCCATCATCACATGACCAAAGATTATACAATATAAAATGCAAAACACTGAGTGCTAAAAGCATACATATATATATTTTTTATTTTCATTAATATATCATGAAAGTTATTAATAAGTACATTTTTCTATTAGGACATGTGTATGATTTTTATTTTTTTGTAGAAAAATATGTATAGTTGATGCTATCATAATGCTTTTAGCACTCAGTGTTTTGCATTTTATATTGTATAATCTTTGGTCATGTGATGATGGCTGCAGGTCATATGATCTAGTCAGTATGTATAAAAGTGGGTGTTACCTTATACCTGTTGTAAACATTGAGAAAGGGTTTTTGAACCTGAAAGCTTTGTCGTTTTGTCATAAAGGTATTTCAACTCAACTGCTCTTGTTTTTTGGATTTATTGCTTTGTACCAGTGCTTTGCTGTATCGTATTTTACTCTGCACTGAAGTTGAGTTCCACTCATTTTACTGCAGCCAGACATGGAACATCAGAATCGACTCAAACAGTTGTTTGAGAAGGATGTTAATCCCTTGCTGAAATTTATGCCTAATAACTTACCGGTAATATCTAAAGAAAATGAATCTTCTGGCTTAAATGTACTGAACTTCGAGCGCCAGTTGCAGGCACTAGAAAGGAAAGTAAGTACAAGCGACTGCAATGGCAGCGCTATAGCTTTGACGCCATATATACAAGGCATAGCCCCTCGAGGGCTAAGAATCACTAAGATGCCTTCATACGGAAACTCCTACCCTGAGCTGTTAAAGCAGTGGCAGACTCTGAACCTAAAACTTAGTAAAGATTACATGCTGTTAATGAACAACTTTTTCATGGACACTGAGAGTGAATTGAAGGCAGAAATTCTTCTGAAAGAAGAGGAAATCCTGGCTACACCGGGTTTTGCAAATGTTCAATCTTTGTATAGCTCAATGATGGATAGATTGGGTGCATTAGATGACCGCTTGGAAGTCGTAAAGAAAAGGAAATTACTACGAGACTTATCCGATTACCAAACTGGTAACATTTTTTCTTGGCCAAAACGTGATGTACACATGAATACTAAACCAGATAGCCAAGGGTCCCTCAAACTGACATCTGATGATACGCAACTTCATACTAAAGAGAATGGCAAAAAAGCGTTGTTTAAGACACCACTGGATTCCCTTGATAATTTTCCAGAACTTGTGCCTGTAGCTTTAAATTCTACAATGAATGAAGCAAGTAGTACTCCAGATGACGCTGGCTCGTCGGCGAGACGACGTACGTCATCAGTGCTCGACGAGGGAACGACTAACGCGCAAGAAGACACGGAGCACGCTTTGGCAATGGGAAAGGATAAAGATCGAGTAAAATTAACTACACCAGGCACGCAGCAGAATCTCAAGAGCTTTTTTAATAAGCCCTTCCAACTTCAAAGCGCTGAGCGTGTTAAAGAAAGGGATAATAACGCTGAAAATAGATCAGCGTCAAGGGGCAGGACCTACGTGAGGAATAGCAATGTGCAGACGGCTTCCAAAAGGAAGAATAGCAGTCCGCAAAAACAATACAAGGTAGCCAGAAAGTAATGGCAGGTATTATCAACCTCTCATCTATTATGCTGAGCCGAGAACACATTACCTTGTTATCTAAAGGTTTGGGTTTTATACCCACTAGGATGGAAGACATGGTTAATGTACTAACTGATTTAAACCTGTTCATTAGATCTATAGCTTTAAAATTAATTTTCAAAAATAATGACTATAGTGCTAATATGTGTAAAAGAAGGAGCACATTTATACCTTGCTATCCACCTGTCTTGACTGCCTTTTATAATTTATGTGAACATGACATTCGAAAGCTATATGCTGGTAAAGTGTTTAATATAACATATAACATTACTTATCCTGAATACTTGGGACTTAAAGAATTGATGGATAGTCGTAATATTATCATTAAGGGGGCTGACAAAGGTGGATCAATAGTCATTATGGATGAATTTATGTACAAACAGTCAGTACTATTACTGCTAAATGATCTAACTGCCTTTAAAAATATAACACAGACAGATGTTAAGAAATGTATAAGCTATGTGAATATGTGTATCTATGAGTTACAATTATCAGGTGACATCACACTAAACTTGTTCCATTTTTTTACGGTATCTTGTCCTGTAATACCGCAGTTATATGGCGTTCCCAAGGTACATAAGTCTTTAGATAATCCGCCCATGAGGCCAATAGTATCCGGCAATGGCTGGATTACTGAACCAATATCTTTGTACCTACAGAAGCAGCTACAACCATTACTAGCAATGTGTAAAACAGTCCTTAAGGACACAACAGATTTTTTACAAAAATTAAGGTCATGTTATATAGATTTAAAATCTAAAAATTATGACATTGATAACATCTTTATGGTAACCATGGATATAACTTCGTTATTTACTGTGATACCGCATGATCTAGGTATAGACTCTATCAGGGAATTTCTAACACAAAATTCTGGTTATACATCCAGACACATAGAAAATATCTGTATGTTACTAGATCTGGTTCTTAAAAATAATATATTCATGTTTGATAATAAGATATTCTTGCAACAAACAGGTGTGGCAATGGGCACACCTGTAGCTAATACGTACGCCAACCTTGTTTTATATCAATGGGAAATGGTGAATATATGTGCAGGAGAGAAATACATTAATGAACATGTAATATATTATCAAAGGTTTGTAGATGACTGCTTCCTCCTTTGGAAAGGGAGTCATAATGATTTAATGAAGTATGTCACGTTTCTAAATAATACTACTACCTATTTGAATTTCAAAATGGAAGCATCTCAAACATGTATAAATTTTCTAGATGTGACTGTTAAGAAATTTGATAATGATATTAATACTTCTGTCTTTAAAAAAGAAATAGCATCTGGCAGGTATTTGCATGCTAGCAGCATGCACGCACCCCATGTATTTAGGGGTATAGTAAAGGCACAAATGGCTAGAATTAGTAGACTAAATTCAGACCATGATATGTTTATGAAACAACTAAATGAGATCCAAGAAGAATTTAGGGCTAGTGGTTACCCTATGTGTTTACTAGAGGAAACTAAAGAACACATCATATCCAATAGAGAAAGGTTATGAACCTACTTTTAGGAAAGAACCTGCAAGGACACATGAAACTAACAATTCTTTTATGCCTAACAATAGATTGAGATTTATAACATCTTTTAATTTACTTACGAACAATATTAATAAGATAATATACAGATATTGGAGGGTATTAATGGCACAAGAGGATATAAAACTAGTAGTTGGAGAAAAACCCTACTTTAGTTATAAAAACATGCGAACATTAAAAAATATTCTTGGCTATAAGGATTTTTATGATTGGAAATTCAGAAAGATAATAGCAGCGAATCATGGGACGTTTGCTTGTTGCAACTGTAGTTGTTGCAACGACTTATTAAAAAGTAATGATACTCATAAAGTGGATATATTTAAACACCCCTACAGGAAAAGAATATAAATTTTTGGATATGCCACCTGCACAACCAGTAGTGTTGTGTACATAGCTACATGCCAAGTTTGTCCTTGTTTTTATGTGGGTAAAACCACCAGAAAGCTTAAAGAGCGAATAACGGAACACAAGTCCAACATTAGGCTTTCTAATGAGAATAATGCTTTGTACAAGCATATTCTTGACAAGGGTAGTTCACATTGTTTTAAATTTCAAGTTATAGATTGTATCAGTGCATCACCCAGGGGAGGGGACTTGTCTAATTCCTTGGATTTGAAGGAGTATGAATGGATAATCAGATTGTCAGCGGATCTATACCCTGGCATAAATGCATCTGTATCATTAAAACCCATACTGCAAAGAATACAGCAGACAAGACTAAAGTAACTTTTAAAATTTTTTAGTTCTTAGTTTTAAATTTATTAATAAATAATAGGTATATTTAACATACATATATATATTTTTTATTTTCATTAATATATCATGAAAGTTATTAATAAGTACATTTTTCTATTAGGACATGTGTATGATTTTTATTTTTTTGTAGAAAAATATGTATAGTTGATGCTATCATAATGCTTTTAGCACTCAGTGTTTTGCATTTTATATTGTATAATCTTTGGTCATGTGATGATGGCTGCAGGTCATATGATCTAGTCAGTATGTATAAAAGTGGGTGTTACCTTATACCTGTTGTAAACATTGAGAAAGGGTTTTTGAACCTGAAAGCTTTGTCGTTTTGTCATAAAGGTATTTCAACTCAACTGCTCTTGTTTTTTGGATTTATTGCTTTGTACTAGTGCTTTGCTGTATCGTTATTTATTTATTTGACATTTGGTTACTAGGAAAGTCCTTCTGGGTGAAAAACCCATTTTCAGTGGAGGTCCGGAAAGAAAAGCTCCAATGCAAAGCAACAACAAAAAAATAAAGCTATTACATAATTAACCACAAGATTAAAACAGGTAATCAGGTTACTAAAGAATCAAAAAGGCATAAACATACATTTTTACATGGAAGCTAAACAAGTATGTTTGAGCAAAAACATACATAATATTTTACAGAGAAGATTAAACAATTGTATTTGCAGGCATATATTTTACATAGGAAGTTTGATACAACATGGCAGATAGGATGCTTTAGTAAGGGGGCATGGCAGTAGTATGAAGAAATTATAGAAAGAGGTGTAAAAGACACTAAAAGAGAGCCTATGGTATTAGTATGAATGCTGAGATCTTTTATTTGTTAGTGAAAATATCAGAGAAAGAAGATTACAGTGGGAGATAAGGTAGGTAAAGGATGAAAGGGTGGGGACTAGTGGAGAAGTTAAAATATAGATTCAGTAAGGCAGATGGTGTGGTTCAGCAGTACAGGGAGTTAGTGGTTGGTTAGGGTAGGATAAGGGATCTAGGACAGGAGAGGGAGGGTGAAATTGGTACAAGAGGTTGTCATTATTCAGGAAAAGATGTTGGAAAAGATGACTGGTGAGAAAGAAGTAGCCAATGGAGTAGTAGAGCAAAGGTAAAGTAAAAGGGGGTATAAGTCAGCTTGATTTGGACAGTGACAGATACTAGACCTTTTAAGGAAGTATTTTAGTTTAAACTTGAAATTCTTGAGATTGGAGGTAGTTTTGATATCTAAGGGTAGAGAATTCAATAGTTTGGTCACTGAGTAGGAGTATAGGCATTGTCCAGCAGTTTTGTTTGGATTGTAGAAGCTGTTTGTCTTTAGAACAGAGAGACCGACTGGGAGTGTAGATTTGGAGAATTGAGTTTAAAGCAGGACAAATATCAGATTTGTAGGCAATTTTATGGGCAATTGTAAGTTGGAGATAGTTTAGATATTGTGGGTGTTCTAGCCAGTTTAGGGGAATAAGAGCAGAACAGTGGTGTTTGTAGTAAGAGACACCTCTAGCAAATTTGGTGATTTTGTTGTAGCAGGATTTGAACTTATTTTTAGTGTATTCTGCAGGTTGGTTAAGATGGGAGCACTATAAAGGAAGGAGGGTAACAGGTTGTGGCTAATGTTGCTTTGGTGGACGTATCCATGAAGTATTTATGTTGATAGAGCATCCCTAGTTTGTGGTGTGTGTTTTTTTGATAGTGTTGCGTATGTGAAAATCAAAGGTAAGTTTGTTATCTTCTGTTACTCCTAGTAATTTGGTATGTGAGACCACATCATTTTCTGTGTTATTTAATGAAAATATGTTAAAGTCAGTTGAGAGGACCCTTGGGGTGAAAAGGAGGAGTTTGGTTTTATTTAGGTTTAGTAATAATTGTGCATTATTAAGTCAGGACTCGATGGAAGTGAAAGAAGTTTGGATTATTTGTCTAAGATGTGCAATGTTATTAGAGGAGGTGCATTGAGTCATCAGTGTATTGGATTAGGGAGCTTTGGCTGAAGGCAGTGTAGAGATTATTTATGAAGGTGTTAAAGAGGAGGGTCCTAGGATAGATCCTTGTGAAACACCAGTTTTATTGGCTAGACACTGAGAGAGACATCCTTGCAATTTTACCCATTATCTGTCAGCTAGGTAGTTAGAAAACCATTGGAGAGAGGAACTAGAAAGACCAAGGGAAGAGAGTTGTTGTAAGAGTTTGGAGTGTGAGATGTATCGAAAGCTTTTGATAAATCAAGAAATAGTACTAATATTAGTTGGCCAGTGTCTCTTGCTTCATTAATTATGTCTGTGAAGGATATTTGTGGGGTTGTTGTACTATGAGCAGGCCTGATGCCATATTGTGTGGGTGTTAGTATATTATTATGGATAAGGTGGTCAGATTTGTTTATATATATTTTTCTAGGAGTTTGGAGAGAGAAGATAGGATAGCAATGGGGCGGAAGGTAGACAGTTCAGTAGAATGTCCTCCTTTGCATAATGGAATTACAATTGATTTTCTCCAAAGGGTGGGTGTGAAGTAACTGAAAGCACTGTCATCTGTTGTTAGCATGTCTGGCAGGAGATTTGTACATATTCTCAGATTAAATTGTATTGTATACCAGCATGCCTAATTGTGAAAATATAAATAAGTTTTGAAATGTTGAGTGTTTTCCTGTTTAGCCAGAATGTTTAAAGAATCTGTCACTGCTTTGATACAGTTCTAACTGCACATGTTTTAGAGGGCAATTCTAAAGTACAAACTGTGGAGAATTAGCTGAGCAGTGAGTGATGTCATCAGAATGTTCTTGGTTGCTAGGAGATGATTTAAACAGCTGATTGACAGAAAAAGAATCTTTTTTACAGCTGACTGTTATATTTTGAAATTAGACAGTTGAGGCAGTTGAGACTGCTGAAGACAGTTGAGACTGTGAAGCTGTGCAGTTTGTCAAGTACTGAGCAGTCAGTGAACACCAAAGAAATGATAACTCATCAAAAAAACTGTAAGCGTGCCTTGCTCTTGCTATTATATCTTGTAGATCAGGGACAATACTCTTTAGTTAGATCAGGAATGTTTAGTTATTAAGATAGAGTTATTCCTATCCTGCAGTTTGATTTACATTTCTGATGATTGAATTCTAATGTTAATTTAGAGTTAATAATTTTCAATCTTGTAATCATTTTTGCTTATTATTAAATGCATTTCCTTATTTTACATTGTGGACAGAAATCAGCATTTTTCTTTAGACATTAGAGAGTGCTTCTACCTGTTCGATACTCCCCAGGTCACCCTGAGGCCTGGTTGTTCTGGTTATACCTTTCATTATTTTGATAATTAATTTTCGTAATTAGACACCCCTTTTGAAGGGCATGAAGACCCTTTGATTTGTGGCAGCATTTCTGTACTTATTTGGGGAAAGAGACACAGCTGGAAATCTGTATCAGGCTTTCTCAGAAGTTTTTGAATGTGTGAGATTTTGAGTGTGAGTTTTAAAGAGACTATCGTTATAGAGCATCTATAGGGCACATGGACTCAACGATAAAGTCTCTTTAAAACCCTTTCTCATAGATAGACCTTACACTCATTAGGTTCACTAGTATGAGAGTATGAATTTAATGGAGTGAATTTTATGCTATGGGCAGGATTCACGATGGCTTGCACTTAGTCTAAGAGTCGTATAAGACTCCATGCAGCCATCGCGATCCAGGAACAGCTCGAAATCCCATGTAAGAGACAGCTAAAACTCTTACACGGGCAGGGCATGGATATGCTAATCACCCCACTTGCAGCCAAAAGGCATGCAAATGAGGTAGATTAGCGATCCACGAAGCTGAAACCAGCCCGTGTAAGAGTCGTGTTAGTTGCAGAAAAGTACTCAGTTGACAACTGAGTATGTTACTGCAAATAACACAACGGAGCCATGACAGCTCCAAATAAAGTGTGAAAATGTTGCAGTCAGCATGCCAATGGCCAAATATGTGGCCATTGGCATGGTAACCCGATGCAAACATGAAATAAAATAATTTTTTTTTCCGGAGATCGGCGATGTTTAAACGCAGCGCAGCCCCGCGCAAACGGGCTGCACTATATAAAACATAAAAATAAAGGTTTGAAACCCACAAATGTGGGTTTTATGTAATGCATGGATTTGCAATTCAGGAACTAGCAGACCAAAAACAACATGGCCACTGTCTAGTGGTTGCTAAGGGGGGAAGCTGAGTGTAAGACATGTAACTAAGCATTAGTAGGCAATCCTATGTAAATGAGTGATAGGATAGTGAATCACACTGTCACATAGCAAATGAGCACATTCCGTGTAGTGTAAGAGTTAGATAAGGGGGAGTAACAGAGTAGGAGATAGGTGACATCACAGGGGGGAATGTCAGGAAGAAATCAAGCTCATTGGAGCAAAGTGGTATGTGAAAGATGTCAATCACACAGCATAAAAAGAGGAGTGTCAACAGATAAGCATGGGAAAGTCAAGAAATGGAAGGTGTACACTGTGGCCAACACCAACGTTTCTTGCTGTACGTGCATGCGCGTGTGTGCACGCTGGGAGGCGTGAGTAGGACAGAGTGCGCACGTGTAAGACAAAGTAAGCATGTAGGAGCCTGTTTAAAGATCTGTAGACCTGTTTGCACTGGTGTGCGTGCGTTTTAATCCAAATAAGCAGATTCTGGTCCATGTAAGCATGTGTGTGTGTGCGTGATAGCCACTGTGAGCATGTTTTCGCTGGTATGCGCGCTGCTCCCCCTGAGGAAACAGAGAGGAAAAGGAAGCAGAAGAAATAGTAGGAAACTAGCAGGGAATACTTGTAGAGGTAGCAGGTGAAAACAATTAGAAGCAGGCAATTACACAGGCAGAATACAAGCCCAGCCCAGCACTTACAACATTGCAAACAGCATTGAAGTATGCTTCTCTCAAGAGACACTGCAAGACAGGAGTAAGCTAGCAGAAGTGAAATCTGAAAAAGCTGCACTCAGACCAAACATGCTAGAGGCTGCCATAGCTGTCATAAGGAGACATAGGAGACTTGCTGAGGGTGGTGACAATGGAAATGCTGCTAGACAACCCACAGTGAGGAGACGGAGAAGAGTGTACAGGCCCAGAGTCACCTACCAGGAGTTACATGAGCTGGAGATAGTGGAGCGCTATAGAGTGGACAGACACCTCCTGCAGCAAATTGTTGAGCTGTGCAGGCCACGCCTCACACACAGAACCAACAGAGGGGAACCCATCCCAGTGGAAACCAAGGTATGTGTTGCCCTAGGAATACTAGAAACAGGTAAATTCCAGAGACCAACTGGTGATATGATGGGGATATCACAGGCATCAGCCTCCAGGGTACTGCACCAGTTCCTGGATGCCATGTCAGCACATGTCGGTGATCATGTATATTTCTCCAATGCCCGTGAGGTATTGGCCAGCAATATGCGTCTCTTCCAGCAAATAGCGGAATACCCTGAGGTAGTGGGTGCAATAGACTGCATGCACATACGCATCAAAGCACCAGCTGGTGAGCGGGGTAAGGCCTACATTAACCGCAAGGGCTTCCCCTCCATCAACTGCCAAGTTATGTGTGATGCCCAGGGCATAATAATGAATGTGTGTGCTGGCTGCCCTGGGAGCTACCATGATTCCCATATCTGGCATTTGACGCAGCTGTACCAGACATTTACCAATGGGGACATCCAACATGGTCACCTAGTGGGGGATGCAGGTTATGCACTGGAGCCGTGGCTGATGACACCCATCAGAAACGCACACACACCTGAACAGGAATGCCATAATGATGCACACGCACAGACACGTAATGTAATAGAGCACGTGTTTGGGCTGCTCAAGTCACGGTTCCGGTGCCTGGACACATCTGGTGGAGTCTTTCAGTACTCACCAACTACATGTACCCAAATTGTCATGGTATGTGCTATGCTACATAATATGATCCTGTGAAAACAGCTGCAGCAGTACCAGCATAGGGCCGGGACAAACAACCCCCCACCATTGCCAAGGCCATCACAGGCAGAGCGTGACTCGGAGGAGGAACAACCTGAGCCTGCCCCAGTAGGCAGAAGGAGGCGTACCCAGTATGCCCTGGCCTTGGCAAAGAGGCAATGCATAGCACATACACTGGCTCAGTAGGAACCCTGGGAATGATACCCCTCTGTGACTCACTCATATAGTAACAGGGATGCCTAACATGACATAACCTGCTCTCAAACATGTACAGAGAGTGTAATATGTACATCCGACAGAGGCAGCCCTGCAGCACCACCTGAGGCATGATTGCCATGTGTTAAGCAATGTGACACCATCTAGTATATGCAAACATGAAGACCCAGCCTAACATCTCACCCTCACCAAGTATGATGCCACACTATGAAGACAACAAGATCAAGTACAATAATTGGCTGAGGTATTGCTGTTAGCAAGGGGGAACACATGGCTGACAGCCTGGGCTGACATGCCGAGCAAGACATGATGCCCCACCTGCTAGGGATGGCACGCACCCAGCACACCTGGCTGTGTAGATACTGGCAAAGGCTGTTGTCACCCCCACTGTGCCTGGAATAGGTAAGTCTGGAAACACAAACCCACCACCATAGGTAGCACAAGGGATAATAACCTGGATGTAATGCTACCCAATGCCAGAAGTCTAACTTGCAAGGTGCATGCAGACCAAACCCACCACAGCATGGAGAATGGTAATATGTGTTCTGTAACAGAAACCTAGACAAGGCCCAGAAAAGCACCCTAATACTACCAGGTTATGCCTCATACCATGCTCTACAGCTCCAAAACATGGAACACACAACAATAGGAGTGTGGCTACCAGTAATTATCAAGAATAACCACACCCCCAGGTTGGTACCACAGCAAGAAGCAGCATGGACTATCCACGGGCAAATAACACTGTCTCAAACTGTGTACCTGTTTGAAGCCTGCTACAGACCCCACACACAAACCCAGGTACCCCAGCCAGCCTTCCTGAAGACACTTCAGAGTATGAATGTCTCAACAAATACCAAACAAGGCACACACAAAGTATGACACAGGTGGCAATCCATTATGTATGGAAGAAGTAATCATGGACCTAGGGACACAAGTGGACGGTAACCTGTCATGTGACACTCACATTGCCAAGGTGGCCAGGAAGACCTGCTATATTGCCCACCTTAATATGAAAGGATGAACATGTAGAGCTACAGAGGTCACTGTGCCCCATACCCTTCCCTTATCAGGCCCATACGTGACAACTATGCCCCAGTTCGGATGTACCTTACCTTACACATGCAGCAGTCAGAAAGACCCCAAATGTACCCCACCAACAGGATAAAGGGTCCAAACATTGGACATCTGCAGCCTGGCTGAAGAAACCACAGCCCAATTCAGAAGCATACTGCACAGTCAGAGGTGATGTATGCTTGATGTACAAGGCCATGTCCAATCCAGAATGAATGGACATGCTCCACTGCAGAAACCCCAAATCCAGCAGACACACCACAGTGAGATATCTGAACCTCTACACATAGATTAATAGGATGTGCTGGAGGGACAGATCCATAACCCAGAGGCTCAGGACACTCTGGAACAGAATTCCAGTCCATGATAGGCTGAGCTCCACACACAAACTCAACAAGAGAAATCTGGTGAAGTGCATTGGAGATAGTAGGTGTACACTGGGGGCCATCCCTGTGTCACATCTAGGAAAGTAAACCCTACGTGGGCATAATATGCACATTGCAAAGGGTGTTGAGACCCACACACAGTCTGTCCGTGCTCAAACAAGGCCAGGCAGATAGCCTAGTATGAACCTATGAACCTATGATGACACAAATTGTGCAGGACACAAAGGATTATCACACAGCTGTCCTACCTGATGGTAGGAACCATGGTGATAATCCACAGATATGCTCTGCAGCACTCTAATATCACAAACAATACACCAAACCCACACACATTGCCAACAGCCTACCAAACAGATTCCTTCCAACCTCCCCACCAGCACCTAACTGCCAAATATCTATCCCAGGAGAGTGCTGGCCCCTTGACATTGCAGATGCTGAGGTAACAGCCAGCATCCACAAAGCACAGCACACAGCATCAATGGTACCAGATGGTGTCCTGGGTTGTGTCCAACAAGTACTGTAAGAAGAATGGAACAGCAAATATCATTACTGTGCACTATCAGTCCTACCACAGGATATGTACCCAAAGAGCAGTGTACAGCAACAGTGGTCCCACACCACAAAGGGGGTGCCTGAATGGATACTGCAAACTATCACCTGTCAACCCCGACTATCTAGGTTGGCAAAGTAATGGAGAGGATGATCATGGATCCCATGAATAATGAGATTAGGTACCTACAGACATTGGACCCTACCCAGTGTGGCTGTCATAGGGCAGATCCTGCCCCGTACACATGTCTGACTCATGTGAAACATGCACCAAGCCCAGTGATGTGGGGAATGTTGATCACACAGCCTATCTGGACCTTGCTAAACCCTTCCATACAATACCCTAGTTGGCAGTACAGATAAGCTCACCAGCCTAACTATAAACCCCTATGCAAGTAGATGGGTTGCAAACCAGCTCAAGGACAGGACTGATCTGGCAGACATGCTGTAGCCATGGCAGACTGCAAACCAGGTACAACTGGCATCCCACAAGGCATGGTCCTGGGACCTCTCTTGTATGCTATATATGTCACATAGGTACAGGCCAACATGGATGGACTCTGTCTGAACAGGTTTGCAGAGGACTACAAACTGGCCACCATATTGGACCTTCCAGCTGACACAAGCAACCTACAAAAGGCACACATAGAAACACACAAGTGGTGCCACAGCCATGTCAACAAGCTAAATGCAGAATAGTGTATAGTCAACCCCTGTGGAAACACAGTACATGGCAAGAAATTACCACATAGGTGTTAACCCAGTAAGTACATCAGGAGAAATAACAGACCTGGGGACACAAGGTGATAGATATCCTGCATGTGACAACCATGTGTCTGTAGTGGTTACAGAAACATACCATATACCCACCTAATCATGAAGGTAAGCACAGATTGGTTAGAGTATGGCAATGTGCCTCTCCAGTCATCCATCAGCAGCCCCACAATTGTGTACAATGGCCCTTCAGGGATGTACCATAGCAGACACCTGCAGCAACTGGAAAGACCACACAAATACCCCACCAGGATGATCGCAGAGCTGTAACAGATGCCATGTGTCGCCTGAGTAAAGAAACTGCAGCTCCACACAGTGCCATACTGCCTGGCTGGAGGTGAACTGTGCCTGATGTATAGAGCCATGACCAACCTGGTATCAATGGACATTTGGCACCATGTAAACACTGAATGCTGGTGACCTATGCAGCTGACAGGCCTGAATCCCAGCACAGACATAAACAGGACATGCTGTACCGATTGGTCCATAACCCAGAAGCTCACTCCACTCATGATTAAACTCCCACTACAGGATATCCAGGGAGTCCCTCAGTGACTGTCATCCAGAGGAATCATGATGACTGGATGGGAGATGGTAGGTGTACCCTGGATATCACCTGTATGTCACGGGTAGACAGAGGCACAGCACACTAAACGTGACATATGTCATGGCAAACACCAGTAAATGCGTGTTGAAGGACAAACACTCTCTGACTAGCATTACAAATGGACTAGGGCACATGGACATTGTTTGTCACTGTCCACACAAGTTGTGGAATACATTAACAATGTCGGACAATCATGTACTATGCTGTCCATATCTGAACAAAATGCAACATGGTCATATCTGCACAACTGGCCCTCAACCAATCTGGTATGCTCACTATAAATATTACAAGCAGTGATAGGACTGAAACCGATTATACTGTCCACCACAGTGAAAGTACTGCACCAGTACACTATACGACAATACAACTGTTTGGTCAGCAGGAAAGGATGATGACAACTGTATGCAAACTATCCCATGGTGACTCTGCAGGCACAGCATAATGCCTGTTAGGTTCAGACACAAAGCAGTTGGGCAGTAAGAACACAACCTGATGTCCGACACTCAACTGTACATGTGATATATAGATGGCGTCCACACACAAACACAAATGTGGTGGTCCACAAATCCCAACATAATGAAAGGTCACACTGGGCATGCTCGCACACTTAGATAAATGAGATGTGGCAGTCAAGAAGCCATACAAACTGTGAACTGGGCATGCTCACACACTTAGGCCATATCACAGTTCAGCAGTTGCACACACATATCTGGCATTTCTATGTGTTAACACAGGAACCTCCCACAATACAGACATCTGCCCAGTGCACACAGTGAAGTTACAACAGAGACATAAGTAAAGTACTGGATCACACTCATATGCAAACATCTCCCACAGTATACACGTTGTTTATAGAGATAGGGAAGGCTATGGCAATAAAGACCCACAAACAGTATATGAGCAACAGATACTTGCATCTGACAGGTAAACATATGGCCATAGAGTGCAATACCTGGCTGTTGTCCCTAGGAAATACAGAAGGCTATCCACAGTGTATTTGGCATTTGCCTCCACAGTACAGTAGGCCACTGTGCCTGTGCAAAGTTAATGCATGGATATGCTCTCCCCTGTACTGATGGATAGTCACAGATGTACATACCTCTTCATCCATAATGATGTCAGCACACTCTACATATGTCAGGAGCAGGAATTATACCCAGTAATGTGAATAACGCACTCTGCTACTGTGTCACTGACAAGTGTCATAACATAGTTAGGTAGGGGTTTGAATCCTGCAAGTGCTCAGTGTGTGAATGTATGTGGGGGAGCAGTGTGTGCAATTCCATGTGTATGAGATATGTCCCTTTTGGCAACTAGTACTACACAACACATGCTGCATATTCCACTGTCTAAACACTGATGATGTCAGCACCCTATAAGTACAGCAGGAGAAAGCAATCCCCCCAGTAATGCAAGTAGCGTGCTCTGCTAATGCATCTCTCACAAGTGTCATAACATAGTTGGGTAGGGTTTTGAATCCTGCAAGTGCCGAATGTGTGTGGGAGAGTAGTGTGTGCAATTCCATTTGTATGAAAAATGTCCCTTTTGGCAACTAGTACTACACAACACATGCTGCATATTCCACTGTCTAAACACTGATGATGTCAGCACCCTATAAGTACAGCAGTAGAAAGCAACCCCCCCAGTAATGCAACCCCCCCCAATAATGCAAGTAGCGCACTCCACTAATGCGTCTCTCACAAGTGTCATAACATAGTTAGGTAGGGGTTTGAATCCTGCAAGTGCCCAGTGTGTGGGAGAGTAGTATGTGCAATTCCATGTGTATGAAAAAATGTCCCTTTTGGCAACTAGTACTACACAACACATGCTGCATGTTCCACTGTCTAAACACTGATGATGTCAGCACCCTATAAGTACAGCAGGAGAAAGCAATCCCCCCAGAAATGCAAATAGCATGCTCTGCTAATGCGTTTCTCACAAGTGTCGTAACATAGTTAGGTAGGGGTTTGAATCCTACAAATGCCATGTGTATTTTTGTCACACAGTTTGTCCATGTGTGTGGGGTGTTGTTCCCAATATTGCACGACATACATTATATTAGTAATGTCAATGCACACATGATGTATGTATGTGCCACCTACACATATGTACCTGTGAACTGCAAGAGTTCCCATGTCCGAAGCCTGCCTCATTTGAATACATGGAATATGCATCAGACAAATGTATGACTGTGGTGTTCTGTGCAGGGGCTGCATGTGGTATGTGACTATACAGTGTGGGTTGTAGATGGTGTTATCCCACCAGCGAGGGATACTTGATTGGTCTGGAGCATATAGTCCACATGTTGGTGATGAACAGGTGCAGCATGTTGTCACCACTTGTGGGAGTGGTAACAGGTTGTTCCATAGCAATGCAGGGAATGAATGATAGGAACCCTTCAGATAGGGTCTTGCAGCTAGAATAATGCTCACACTGTATGTTAGGGTAGTCGCAGTACAACCATATAATGGTGTGTGTAGAGACCGTCATAATCCCAGTGTTGTCAGGAAGGCCAAGTGGGTTTCCTGGGTATGGGAGTGTGGTGTGTGCCAGGCTATGAACCTGAAGGCAGTCTAACCCACTGTGTGTTGCACATGGAGAGGCTCTGATGCTTTGTGCAGTGCCACCAACCTGGGGGTGTGTGTATCTGAGGTGCCTTTCGATACATCCCCCCCTGTTCTGGTTTGGTGCATGTGTAGGGGATGACAAGCATGGTATCAGGAATGACCTGGCACTGATGGTATGCACCTGGGAGCCTTGTGCCAAGAGTCTGTTACTGCACAGATATTGCTGTACCCCATGCTAAGGACAGTTTCCACTGCATGCATCTTGAGGTTTACACTGCTGCTGTTGAGTAGCATTGCTATTAGTGTCCCATCCCGTGTGATACCTGTGTAGGTGGCTATGTAATGTCAGCCTTGCATACAAAGGCACTATATGTGTAGCAACAGCCTCTGCCAATATGCAATGGCCCATGGGTGACAGGTGCAAGCTGTCCCAAGCAAAGCAATGTGGCATGTCCAGCATGTAATCCCACACTGACAGGCATCGGATCCCCTTTGAATGTCACTGAAAGATATGTTAATTGCAGAAACTGATGATCCTGTCTACATATTGTGGCAGCATTCATGGTGAGGTTGAGATGCTACTGAAGGCCAGGGTCATACCAGCCTGTGCCACAAGCTCAGAGAGCCCCTCTATGTCCCCTAACATGTAGTCCAGGGAGGTGCATCAGAGGTAATACACACTGGCACAGACAATGACTGAGTCATACTTCTACATGCCTTGTAGTGACCGGTATGCTTGTGTTATGTGGTGGATCATAGTGCCCGACGGGCAGCTCAGCGTGACCATCACCTTGTTCAGCCTGGGAGCAGGACCTCCATGTACGTGATGATAGAGGTACCTCATACAACTGTAGCAGGTGTGTTGTCTAGCCATATGGCCTGTGACTGTTTGGCACACAGGCTTTGTGAGCTATGTGTTGCATGTGCTCTGCTCTGGCTTAATGTTTGCTTGTGTGTCTGCTTTGCAGGTGTCAGTTGTTCAGGCAGGATGCTATTCTGAGAGCCCAATAATGTACCTGTGTGTTTCTGTGTTTGGATTGTGGTCGTGGCAGGTCTATGGGAGACTGGTACTGTATTCACTGTAGTATCCCACTCCACCTGACAGGGAATGCCAGTGCTGTGTAAACAGAGCTTAGCCCCCAGTTTGGCTATGTGGTTGCTTCTCTCACGTGTTGTACGTGTATGGGAAGGGGAGAGGGTTGTCTGTGTACATGAGGCAGCAGTAACATTGCCACATGACTCACAGATTCACCAACTGGACCTGAGAGTAGATCGACAGGTGACCTTTGCACATGCTACCATAGCATTGTGACTCCCATACTAAGTAACGACACATAGGGCCAATGGGGAACAAGGTACTCAAGGTGACTATGTGAGGGTGTAGTGCTCCTGATTTGTTAGTGCTGGCATATATGAATGCTGTCTTGAGAAAATGTGAGGTAAGTCATATGCAATGTGTTACAGGCAAGCTACATGCAAACAGGACAAACAGTGACGTTCTGTCAAGTGACACATGGACATCAGTACAGTAAGCAACACAGATGTCACTAGGTATCCACAGAGGCACTGTATATCTGCACTGCAGGTGGAATCAGTGTTTCAGGAACATAACAGGCAAAGATGCATACAAACAAAGCTACAGTCAGCAGGCCTGTATGTAGACTATGCTACAACAAACAAGGTGTACAACTTCCAGTAGGTAACAGTGCATATATGCAGGCACTATAAGCCAGTACCCAGACGTTCCCAGGTCAGACGTGCTGGGTCCAGCCGCACCCCACACAAATGTATAGACCACGTACCTTTGTAATGTTGAATAACTGGCCTGATACCCAAGTGCTCATACCTGTAATAATACACATGTCAAATAACAGACACTGAGCCCTCACTCAGCAGTTCCAGACTTAGTATGATGTATGCTACCTGACCTCGCACCACAGTATCCTTGACATGTATGGACACTCTCCCTCCTGTCATAGTTAGTTCTGTGTTTTGGTGCTGTTATGCATGGTATGAGGTGTGATCTTGTAGTGCTAGTGTGCTCTTGTGAGCCTTGAACCTGTTGTGTAGTACTGCACAGATATCAACATCCTGAAACATCTGCATTGCAGAGTCGTGTGTGGACAGCATGCAACTCGCAGTTGACATGGCCATCATTGAGTATCAATATGTACATTGTTGTATCCCCTGTGCTACCTATGTAGGTGGCCATCCCTTCACAGCCTCACCACCAGTATGCAAAAATGTGCAGACAGAACACTGTGGTAATTACTATGGGTGTACAAAACATTACAATGACATTCATACTGTAACTGCATCAGGCATGCTGGTATATACCCACAATGCTATCATTACACTGTACTGTTGTAAACATCATACTATTACAATACGTCTATGTACTCACCCTGTGCATCAGCACCATGTTAACCTGTTCCTGCACTGATTTTACAGATTGCAAGAGGTGGCACAGTTTCATCATATGCACAGGGTGCGTACCTGGTATGCCTGAGTCTGCCACTGATACAACCAATTGACATATCTGTGTGTGTGTGTGTTGGTGAGGGACAGCAGTACAAGATGGGGCAATGTTGATGCAGTGTGTGCGTGTATGCGGTAGCCCTAGGTGTTATCACTTTGCATGTGTGTATGAATGCACCCAGTCCCACCTCATGGCTGCCATATACAGGTGTTTGTGGACAGCCACAGACTGTACCTGCCAGGTCATACAGATCACTGTCTGTGGCCACGGACATGGTACCTGTGCCTGGCAGGGGTGCTACGGACCATATCAGGTACTAAGCCAGACTGGGTACTGTCATCAGAAGCAGGTGTTTGTTGACTGGAGACAGGTCCCTGTTGGGACTGTCCAGCGCCACGTGCACGTGGTCTCCTGGGGCGGTCCGATGAGAGCACAGACCCAGCATTGCTGGGGCTGCTGCTGGCACTATGTGAGCGGCCGCAGCCCTGTTGTCGTCCGCGACGGCTGCCAGCTGCTGCTGTTGCTGGCATACGGCCACGTCGATGCCTCAACCGTCCACCATTGCCCTGGCTCATGGACATATAGTTGTGGAACAGATCTAATGTGTCCCCCCAACATCTGTCAATGACCTCGGTGAAGTTGCGGATGGCAGCCGCAACATCACGCATACTGTCACTCATGGCTGTGCGACATGCTCTCAGCTCCCTCAGACCCTGTCTGGTGTACTGTTCCATACGTGACTGTGCCTGTATTACAGCACGAAACATAGCTGGGGTTGAAAGACCTCTGTGGGCACATCTGACAGGGGTGGTACGCCCACGGATGCTCCCACGAGAACCCATGGATGTCTGCCTGTGTGGTACCGTGTCAGGACCCTGGCCATGGCTGCAGTGTGGGGATGCATGTACCACCGGTACCACATTACCCTGGTCAATGCCCACTCTATCCTGTCCATCACCTAGGGACATTGGAGACAAAGGATGTACTGGCAGGATGACTGTGCGCATTGATGGGGTCGACAGCTGTGTAGTGTCAATTGGCTGACCAATGACGGACCCTGGCACACCTACCTGTGCCATTACACAGGTATCATCATTATCACTATCCACAGCAGCTGATTCAGGTTCCCTGCTGCATGACACCAGAGCAGCACCAGAACCTGTGGGAGTAAGACAGGAAACACAGTTTACAATGTGTACACAATGCCACCACTGATGCACACATGGGCACATGCACACATGCACACATGCCCACATGCACACATGTGCACATGCACACATGGGCACATGCACACATACACACATGCACACATGCACACATGCGCACATGCACACATGGGCACATGCACACATGTACACATGCACACATGGGCACATGTGCACACATGCACACATGGGCACATACACACATGCGCACATGCACACATGCACACACCTCAGTATATGAGATATCAACCCACAGACACAAACACACCTGCAATCAAGCACATAGCACTACTGCTTCAGCCTATTATTACTATTAGTATACAGAGTATTGAAGGTAATGGTATTACACACTCACCAGCATGGATAGGCTGCCTTGCTGTTACACCAGTGGGACCTGCAGAAAAGAGACATTTATCGTCAGTGGGCACAACTGTGCCATTGATACTGTGGGCATGATACAGTTCAGTAGTGCAACAGTTAGCTTCCACAGGTGTACTGCAGATATTGAGGATATCACTAATGCACAATAATTACCAAGATTACAGCTACAAAACGAGGACATACCTCACACATGCATAACCTAACAGTGTACAGAATGCTCAACTATACACATGGCATGTTACCTGCACGCTCTGTGCCCTGCTGCTGTGTGGCTCCAGCCTCCATCATTACACATGTATGCTGTTGTTGTTGCTGCTGTGCTGGAGCCACAACACTCAGGAGTAGTCCCTCCAATCTGGTGAGGGGGGGATGTCTAGCCACCCCACCACCTGTGACAAGCTGCTGCCTGTGGATATCTGACGCACGCTGACGGACATTTCTAATTAAATCACTGCAGTGATGGCGTACCTGCTCATATGTCCGGTTATGTGTGCCTATGTCATTTACCCGACAGACCAGGTCTTGCTACAGTGCAGCCCTCTCCTGCTGGTTCTGTCTGGTGCGGGAAAAGAGTACAGCGAAATCCCACACCAGGCTCTGGTGTATCTCCTCCTCCTCTGCAGCGGAGTAGACAGGGTTCCGCTGGTGAACCATGGCCCTGAAAAGGAGAAGGAAAATATGTCAGCAATATCTGTCAGCAAACTATAGCACACATAATACACATAATACTCGACTGCAGTGATATAACTTAAGCACCATATATAGCATCTGTCTGTCTATTGGGGATACACATGTACATGACCAGATATCAGTGCTCATCCAACAACTGTGCAACAGTACCTGGCACACTCCATATGACAGACTAGTATACTGCAGCAGTCAACACACTGTTTCAGATACAATACACAACCTCACACTGGGGGTTTGTATCAAGGTACTGTATGGGGAACATTATCAGCCCATGCACTGCACACAATGCACGTTACATATTTCACTGGTAATGCACACTACTCTTACTTGCCATAATCCTACCTACACCACAGTGACATACAGGGTAACACAGCACAACATATGGCAATGTAGTATGTGTTGATCGCAATACCTCACACACCTGTCTCTGGCCTCACACCAAGGACACACACTACCATGACAGACAGTCATGGTGAGCAATCACACCAGTACACAACATGCACCCAGTCACTAGCACACTCATTCCACCTCACATATTCCATTTGCAATGTGTTCATGGGTGTGCATTGTGTCCTAGGTAGGTAGTGTGCTTTTGGCCCTGGGCCTACAGCAGCATACTGTTATGCTACCCTGCCCCTTGTGACACATGTGTTATGATCGTACCTGCTCCTTGCAAACAGTTAAACAAGGTGACTCATATGGCATATTACCTATCTGCATAACATTCAGCAGGGGTATGTCTGACATCTACTCATGGGGAGCCTTGCTTCTTAATTCCGTGTGGTCTACTACAGTGTATGTCATATCTGTGGGTAGGGTCCTGTACCTCCACCATGTGCTCTATACTGCAGTGACAAGGATGACAGACATAGGTAATTTGTGTTGTGGATGTTGGAGGTGTTACTATGGTTGTTAGACAACTGTCATGGGTGTGGCCAAACTATGTATATCCAGCAGTGGTAACCTCTATGTAGGTAGTCTGTGTGCGCTCTGTGGTGTTTGAGTGCATTGACACAGTTACTTGCATGTGTCTGTGTCCTTCTCCATATCTGTAGCTGTCATGGGAGGTACATACCATGTAGGACATTGTGGGGTGTGGAGGGGTACAGTGACCTACATGTCCATAGCTGACACACCATGTCCACTGACACATTCCATGTACAGGTATTACAGGACTAGTGTGCCACTGTGTATATCGATGTGGAGCCTATTGTACACTTGTTGACCCTGTTCCCCCCTGACACATGCAGTGGTAGGCAGGCATGTACATATGTGGTGGTTACTGGTGTCAGTGTTTTTGAATGGGGTATGGTACTCCAGTATCCACACTGGTGTTCACTCCATGCCTGTGACACCAGGCACCTGTTGCAAGACATCTGCACACATGTGCCTCACACAGTCTATATATGTATATATATATATATGTATATATATATATATATATATATATATATATATATATATATATATATATATTTATATCTGTATATGGATATATATCTGTTTGTATATATGTATATAAAATATGTATATTTAGATGTAGATATATACATATAGATGTGGGGAGAGAGGGGGAGAGAGTGAGAGAGAGACACAGGGTGAGTGTGAGGGGGTGGGACAGAGAGTGAGAGATAGTCATAGACATATCTGTTGTCAGTCAGATCTATCTGTATATGTATAAGTCTCTACAGATATCTATATATGTATGTGTGTATTACATATATCTGTACGTACATATTCTATCAATCTCAATGTCTGTGCAGTAAGTGAGAACCTGGTTCAAGGCTCCTGAGAGCACACCAGCGGTACCAGGCTATACCCCGTATCATGCGTTTTGGCCCCAGGACTCAGGACAAAACAAAAAGGGAGGAGGTGTGTCCATATTCATGGAGGACACACACACCTCCAGGTTAGTGGCAACACATGAAGCATCACAGACCATCCAGGTGCAGATAACCATAGGCAAACCTGCTATACAACTGGTAGCATGTTACAGACCACCGTCCCAATCTCAGGGACCACAGTCAGCCTTCCTGTAGACATTGGAGGATATGAATGTCCCACCACACACCATCATATTGGGATACTGTGACTACCTTAACATACATTGGGTGCATTATTCTACCCCAAACACCCTAGCCCAAAGGTTCCCAGAATTCATTATGTCAAATGCAATGGAACAGCTAATCACCTCTCCCACAACAGGAGATAATATACTAAACCTGATCATCACAAACATGGGGACAATGTGCTACACACTGGACGTATACCCCTCACTAGTCACATCTGACCACAGACTAATCCCCCTGGATGTACATATCCCACCTCCCCCACAACACAAAAGACTACAGTGGGAAACCTCTCACGTGCCAACTTTACACTTCTTATAACTGAGTTGGTATCCTTAATGCCCACTGGGCCAGTGTAAACCACTTCCCACAATGCAGACACCTTCACATATGCTTTCTACAGACATCTCCAAGAATGCATGGATCATGCAATCACAAATGAAACCATGACCCTCTCCACCAAGGGCAGGCGTCCTGTCTGGTGGACCCCAGCACTGAACAAATTGTATAACAACAGAAGGTAGCTACTGCACGGCAGAGCATCCTTCCATAGAGCTACGGCATCTCTGATCAGCAGTAGTAGAAAGATACGTTTTGTCGTACAAACATGCAAGGCCAACAATGAGAGGGACATCGCTATGGTCACTACAGATAACCACAAGGCCTTCCTCTGCTATGTTACACACCTGGGTGGGAACCCTCAGTTGTGTTCACAGTTAGTTCACAGTGACAGACGCTACACTGAACACACAGATAATGCCAACAGTCTGGCAGACAGGTTCAGTGCAGGCTTCTCCCCTCCCTCACCCACACATGTGGAATTACTTATCCCAGCTGACTGTAACCTCCCTGTCATCTCAGATGTTCAGCTGGGAACCACCCTCAGCAGAGCTGTAAACACAGCATCAATGGGACCCAACGGTATTGCAGGTTGCATGCTACGTGAACTGCAAGAGGAGCTACACATGCACATTACATGCTATTCAGCCGTAGCCTTACTACAGCATATGTACCTGGACACTGGCATACAGCATCAGTAGTCCCACTCCACACAGGAGGCACCACTACAGACCTTGGTAACTACCGCCCCATAAGCTTAACCAGCCTGGTCTGCAACACTATGGAAAGGATCATTATGGGACCCATACACAGAGACATTGTGGACTTAGACACTTGATACCACCCGGTTTGGCTTTGTAGAGGGCAGATCCTGCCTTATGAACCTGGTTGACCTTTTCAAATCAGTCACTAGAGCCATTGATGAGGGCACAGCGGTCCATACAGCCTACCTGGACTTGCCTATGGCATTCGACACAATACCGCACTCTGGCATCATAGACATGATCAACAGCTGAAATGTAAATCCATATGTCACATGATGGGTTTCAAACTGGCTAACGGATAGAAACCCTACAGTCAAACTCACTGGTGCCATGTCAGACTCAGAGCCAGTGACATGTGGTGTCCCACAGGGCTCTGTCCTGGGACTGCTCATGTTCGGCATATCATTCTCAGATGTGGAAGCAGACATAGGAGGGTAGTGGCTGACAATGTTCAAAGATGACTGCATACTAGGCGCCATAGGCGATACACCTGCTGACACATACATCCTACTGACAGGCCTCACGGACACCAACAACTGGTGCCGGAGTCATGGCCTTACACTGCATGAAATGTAATGTATACTCATACCCTTTTGGACGGACAAGGTACCTATATATTATCACATAGACAATAACCCACTGAGTACAGACAAAGTAATCGGAGACCTGGTGACACTGTTCAATGCTGACCTCTCATTTGACACCCACATTGCCAAAGTGGTTGGATGGACTTCCTACCTTGCCCACCTTATCATGAAGGGATTCACATCCACATCAAAAGGGGTCATTGTACCCCTATACTCCTCCCTTATCAGGCCCATGACTGTGTACTATGCCCCATTTGGTATGTACCTCACCTGGCACTTGCAACAGCTAGGGAGACCCCATAAGTACATCACCAGGAGGATCAAAGGTCTGCAACAACTGTCATATGCTGCCAGACTAACGTAACTCATGCTCTATTCCATAGCATACTGCCTACGTAGGGGTGATCTGTGCCTGATGTAATAGGCCATGTCCAATCTGGTATTGATGGACATGTTCCACCTCATACAATCCAAATCCATCAGAAGCACGACAGCTACGGATTTAAACCTCAGCACACATATGAATAGGACATACTGTAGGGACAGATCCATCACTAAGAGGCTTCCCATACTGTGGAACAGGATCCCAGTTCATGTTAGGCAGAGACCCTCACTGACACTCTTCATGTGCATTCTTGACAAGTGGATGGGAGATCATAGGTTTACAGCAGGGGTCTTCTCTGTGTCACTACTAGACAGAGGCACAGTAAACTAATGCTATTATGTAGGGGGTCTTCACTGTGTCACTACTATACAGAGGCGCAAGTTTCTAAATCTATTCTATACACTGTCTGCAGATAGCCTAGTACTAAACTATGACACTGTGAAACTATATATGTCTATGTATTTCTACATCCCTCTCTATCTATGTATACACATATGCTATACACATGTTTTATATATATATATATATATATATATATATATATATATATATATATATATATATATACTCCTTTTTAGTTCCACATATGTATACACACAGTAACGTACTGCTGAACATCCATTACTCTACAACCTACTTGTACATTGCACTACAACCTACATTGCTATATGCACATAGCTACCGTCACATACATATGTATGTGGAGCCTTCAGTGACAGTTTCAGTATGTCCCTGGCCCTATGCACATCTTCATATACATAGATACAGACCAATAACACATCTGGAGGGTTCACAGTATGTAGAGTATTATAGTAGTACTTTACATTACCTGTGTTTGTTGCAGCTGTTTGTGTAGGCTTGCAGTTGCTTGGCCTGCTGTCAGCCTCTTTGCTTTGTAGTTTCAGGTTTTTTTTTTCTTTCTCTTTCTTTCTTTGTTTCTTTCTTTCTTTATTTTTTTTCTCTCTCTCTCCCTCTCTACCTCCAGCAGGTGCAATGACAGTATTGCATGTGTGGACTGGGAGTGCAGGATGCTTTTGTAGGTATCTGCACATGTTCATGTGATGGCCTCTGCACCAATTGTTAGCCAGCATTTACTAATTGCATGCAGCCTGTTGTGTAGTGATTGCAGTTCTCACTGTGATTACAGGACTGTGCTATAAAAAGGTCTGTTAGGTAGGCATAGCCCTTTCAGATTATCAGGGTGGGGACCATGCTGGTTTGCTGTGGACACTGTTCTGTGAGTGTAAGGGTTGGTATGTCTCTCATATTTCAGGCTGTGTTGTAGACACTGCAATGCATGTTGTTCTGTAAGCTGAGTATTCCTTCCTCCAGTGTCCTGTTCTCCGTGTGTATGTAAACTGACACCTACGACTAGTAATACTGTGTATATGGGTGTGTGTGCTTTCCTGTGGGGATTGTGGTGTAACTGGTATATAGCAGTGGCTCTTGCAATCTGTTGCTATGGCTTCAATATTTGGCCTTTACATTCACTTGTTGTATGCCTGCTAGGTGTCTTTCCTGTAATGTGTTGCTATGGCTTTCCTATTTTCCCGTTACATTCACAGCTTGTAATGCTTGCTAAATCTGTTTGGGCAGCAATTCCCTATGTGTTTGTTGTGGTAGGGGGGTACTGCATGCAGTGTGGTCTGGCCATGGTGTGGGCCTTGACACTTACAGGGGTATTTGATCATGCTGCTGATCAGGCCTCAGATACTCTCCGGTGCATCTTTTATCAGCCTCATAGAATGGTACATAGCAGTGGGTTACTCCAATGACATATTATGATACTCTGCAGTTGTGACTGTGGGTTATTTCAAGCATATGTATTAGTACACCATTTGTGCTGTGCAGGTGGTGCATACCTTCAGTCAGTCATAGTTACCATTGCATGTGTAGTTACACCTTTCTACCTACTGTTAGTACATTTGACAGGGTGTCAGTGGGGCACAGTTGACATTTGTTTTCACATCAGGGACATCCCTGTAACTCAGTCACAGTTGCTATGTCTGATCTCTTAACTATTCAACTATGGCAGTGTTTATCCTGCTCTGAGTATGTGTGTGGCTTGCCAGATGCTACTGTGACATTATTACCTAGTAGCTACCAACTAGCATGACTGCTTCTCAGCACACAGTACTATTTTACAAATCCACTAGATTTGACAGTAAATATACATGACATGCTTTGTGTACTAGACTTGCTATATTCCCTTTACATTAATTCCTACTATTTTATGATATATTTCTTTCAGCACAATGCTCTTATATAGCAGTCATGACTTAGTGGTCAGTCATGCAGACTAGTGTTTCCAAGGTCCTGGGTTTGAGACTGAGGGAGATATTTTATTTTGCTGCTGAGAAAACTACAGGCCTTGTCATTCAGAGTGACTAAGGCACTTTTAAGCAGTTGTAGGCGGGTAAGCGCTGGTTTGCACGGAGGTCACGCATGCGCACTGCCGCTTAGCTTCGCGCACACCCGCTTACTACTGCTTAAAAGTGCTTACTGTCGCGCACACCCGCGCTATTTTCTTTTAAAGAAAAGAAAATGGGGATATAGGAAAGTGGTGAAAAAGGGGGCACAAAGAGGGTAGGACAGTAGGAAAACAAGCTTGGGTTTTGCAGGAGGGATGTAGGAAAGGCCCATAGCTGCCCATTTCTTCGTCAGCAACAGCTGTGCATATGTTTGTAATTTGGTGTGAAATTTGAAACCTTCCACCCCTGAGAGAGGTGTGAGGACAACAATAATATTTGTTGTACAGCCAATTGTAATTGCCAGTTTACATGTCCAGCAGACATGTGTGCAAAATGGGCAGCTATGTATGGGGCGTAATTTTTTTGTGGGTACAGAGTGCCCTTTTTTTTTTTTTTTCAGGTGAGAGTGGTAAGTCAGGTACAGGAAGTCGGTATAGCTGGGGAGGTAGGTAGGGGAGGTTAACAGACAAGACAAACAAGACGCATACAGGGGTGGTGTATGAGACATGTGGGGGGTTACACAATTGACGGTGATGGATGTTTGGATATCTCGAGCCCATGAGCCCACAGATAGCAACAGTGGAACTGAGATCCCCACCCATGGGCAGTTGCCACTGTGCCTTCACTGCCCAGGACAGGGCTGTGCTGGAGGCTGTGTAGGCCAGGCAGCAGGCACACCCATGAGTTGTGCCACCCGTGCCTCAAGCTGGCGTAAGGGGCCCAAGCACAGTGTGCCGGATCTCCCTACACACTACAGTCCTGACACTACAGAGGGTGAGTGGATGTTCTCCTCTGGCCACACTTGCAGAGGGGAACGAGCCGCATCCCCTGCAGTGCTTCCACCTGCAGTAGCACAGGGCCACCGGAGGAGGGTCCGGCCTGGGCACTACTGCCAGGTGCACTCACCAGCTGAGGTGGAAGAGGTGGGTCCGCTGGAACCCGCCTTCCCTGTCGTCCTATATTTTGCATTATGTTATGACAGTTTGGGTTAGTAACATACAATACCATTCACAATTAGTTGTAACAGCATGCATTAGTATTCCCATTAACCAAACACCCATAAATTCAAGCCATTGAACAGCAAGCATAACATATGCATAATTTGAACAGCAATACACAATCCAACAACATGCAGGGTTGATTTGATGGCAACAGGCCATCAGGTTTGGATGTATGAACAGGGCACATGCATCAACGTACATGCAAATATGTATGAACCAACAGGACAAATGTCCAGGGGTGTTAATTGTGAATGCACATACCCATTTCACGTGGAATGGATTATTTGTGGTTATAGGGTAGGGTGAAGAAATATTTCATTAACAACTTCAAATACCTATACATATGCTGTACATTTCTACTAGCTGCAGATATATACACACTACAGGTCTGACTACAGTTTCCTATGTGATAACTAATTCAGGTTGGTGATAGGAATGTTACTGCTACATCAATATACATTTCATATTTATTCATGCACATTCATATCTGGCTCTGTTCAGCTACATCATCCTGCTACATTTGCTTTATATAGCTATAGGCAACTGTGGATGTTTGGTATTTCAGGCAACCATACTATCTGCATATTGCAAACTGAGAGCAACATATCCAGATTTTGGGACACACATTCCAGCTTCAGTACTTTTTTCAACACATGTTGCTGTTTGGTTCTGCCTGTCACATTCATTTCATTCTGTACTGACTGCAGTATACTTTATTCAGGAGTTATTACTACTTTATTGGTGGATTCATACCTCTTTCTCACACTCTCTCACTTGTTTTATTTTTACAATTCAGGATGGTACTTAATTCTAGGCTTTACTGACATGTTTTACTTTTAGTTATAACAATCCTTGCCAACAGTCTCACTTATGTCATGTTTCAGAATTTCAACAGGGATATATTTCACACATGTGTTTTACTCAGCTTCTGCAGCTGTACTTTTCAGCCTGCTGCAGGTTATGTACTATTATATTACAGGTGGGACATCTTTATTTCAGACTTGTTTCATTTTTATGTTTGGATTACAGGCTGCATCACACTTTTGTAATCAAGCAATACTTGCAAACTCTCTTACACTGTTACTTGCACATTTTATTAATAAGTGACTACACTGCACTCTTTTGCTAACTGTCATACTTATATATTTTTTTACAGTTACAGGGAGAGAATTACTGACCTGCCTGGTGGCGCAACCACACCAGCCTATCGGCATAGGCTCGACGGTTCATGGAACGGACACCTGCAGCTGTAATATAAATGAAGTAATATTGGAATACACATCTCCATAATATCAGCTAGGTTAATTTCTTACATAAATAATTACATGTAACTTACTCAGTAGTGGGGCATTGGGCATTTTCCGGGCCTCCTGGATTCAATGGTTCAGTTGGTCCTGCTTCCATCTCTTCAGGTCCGTATGGTGGTGACGGACCTGTTCACCAGTCCTTGGTATTCCTGTGGCTCTCCGGTGAGATCATGTGCCAACCGGTCCCACGCCTCAACCCTATATTCTCCCCACAGGACCTGGCCCTGCATGAGTTGGGTCTCATGATCATGGATGAGGAGCCAAACCATATATTTGGACTCCTCAACGCCCCACCTCTGTGCTCGGAAGCAACTACCCTCTCCTACACCTGACATCCTGGCTGCAAGTCGGTTCCACAATCGGTTATGCTGTGTATTCCCGCCTATGGGGCTTATATATGCCGTTTTTCCCACACCTATCTGTGATTGGCCATTTTGGAATTGTATCAGCTTCACAAAACCTGCTTTGTCATGCTCCTCTTTCTATTCATTCCTATATATATGCTATTACTGCATTTCTAATTGCAACTGTCATGGCTTAGTGGTTCAGTACTTTGACTATGGTGCATGGTATCCTGGGTTCGAACCTGGCCATTACTTTTTATATTTTATGACTGTCTACACAGGCTAGGAGGTGTGTCTGTGTAAAGGCAGTTTTGATACAGCTTGCTCAACGTTGCCCGTCGGTTAGCTTGTTGGTGCGGTGCGCAGCTCTGCGCAAACGGATCACGTTGGTTTACGCGTTATTTGGCTGTCAGCAGGCATATTACACTCAGCTCAGCTACGGGCACGCAGTTTCAGCATGTTAAAATGCTGCTCAACCCCGGGCACTCATTTTACACCTATTAAACCACTGCTCACCAACGGGCAGTCATTTTACACCTGTTAAAACACTGCTCACCTATGGGCACTCATTTTACACCTGTTAAAACACTGCTCACCTACGGGCACTCATTTTACACCTGTTACAACACTGCTCACCTACGGGCACTCATTTTACACCTGTTAAAACACTGCTCACCTACGGACACTCATTTTACACCTGTTAAAACACTGCTCACCTACAAGCAGATATCCTCAACTTATTAGACTGTAGCTCAGCTATAGGCACATCTGACATTTTTTTTTTTTTTTTTATCTCACATTTCTTCAAAATACATGGCCCATTTCATTACATTTTACATAAAATATAATTTTATATATGTGCATATATGTCAGGGACTTGTTTCGTGCTTATTTCACTAAAAATAAAAATTGATGTTGTGGGGGCTCGAACCATGACTGCCTCCTCTTCAGCTGACGTCTCTACCGCTACGCTATTGCTTCTTGGCTTACTTTGCATATTTAGTTCTTATATGCTTTTCCACTGACTGCTAACTGTGGCTAAGCGGCACGCCCAGCAAACGCGCACTCACGGGCAAACATCTTTACAACTTATAAAAAAAAATATAAGATGTTCATTTCTACATTTTATGTTCATAGTCTGTGGGGGCATGTGTTGTGCTGTGTTTATTCACATTTACACAGACTCTGTCGATGGGGTTTACTTTTGGGACTTTTACTCTTCTGGGGGCGTGTCCGTTTGCAGGGCACGCTCTACAGACATGCCCCCTACTGTCTTACACGGACCGTGTTAGCCTTAGGTGTGATTCAGCATGCCCTCATGCATATGCATGGCATGCTGACGTCACACCATTTAACTGCAGCCTCCGTGTAAGCCTTGTAACTCTTACACGGAGGCTTTGTGAATCCTGCCCTATGTGTTTTGTTACGCTGAACATTTGATGCTTATACATATATATTTCTATCTATAATAGAAATATGTCTTTGTTTCATGTTTTAAAAAATATAAATCCCATATGTAAGTTGTTAGAGTTATAGTTTTATGATGACTTTATTTCTGAGGTGTAGGACAACATGTTTTAAATACTTTTATATATATATATATATATATATATATATATATATATATATATATATATATATATATATATATATTTTTTTTTCTGTTAGATATAGATAGTTTTGCTATATATCAGATATATTCTAGTATTATGCTATATTGTATCCATGAAAAACATGCAATGTCTAACAATGTCTAACAGTGTTTTATATACATCTTTATATATTATTTATATGTGACGAGAGAGAAGCAGGTTACTTTTTATGATGTTTTTACCTTTAAATATATGAGTTAAAAATAATTGCATGTTTTTCATTGGGTGAGAGTTTTTACACCAATTGAGACCTCTTATAAAGTGGGTTTGTCATTAATTAATGGTTATACAGTCCAATGAAGCGTTGTGATTAATGTGAAAGCCCTAACTGACCAGGTCTTTCTTGGATTTTATCTTTTTTGGAATAAAGTAAACTTTTATGGTCGTGGTGTGCCTCAGAGTTTAGTTTTATTGCTTTTCATTACAGTACTTGTTTGAGGCATTCTACCCTTTTTTGTGGACTATATTAGAAAGTATATGTGTTGGGGTAGATTAAAGCTATCCCTCCTGCTTTTTTATGAATTCTATCAGATTTTAGTATATTGTAACCTGGAAGGAGAAGTTCGTTGTCTTGTATATTTGGCTTTAGCCGTGTCTCAGTAATTGCGATTATATCAGGAGTGTATTGCATCAGCCACACCTGGAAGTCTGTTTAGTGTGACTAGAAAGAGAGAGAGTTAGAGGAGGGCCTATTATAAGAAAGGGGAGTTGAAGTAGGTCCTGGGTTTGGGTAGATATCTCCACATTGGGGTAGATGTGAAAAATGAGAGCTGTTATAGTTGGTCCTGATCATTTTTTTGTTTTGAAATTGTTGCTAATAGGAGCAATAGGTTAGAATTATAGCAGGGTTGTAAAATTTTATATCTAATGAATACAAGGTTGTGTGACTTAAAGAGGCTGGCTGATACGTTAGAGTAACTTTTTGTCTGCATTGCTAAGCCTGTGTCAGATGTGATAGTTTTTCTGATTACGTTGATTTTGGGGCATTTGAGTGTTGTGCACATTGTAAGGAGTGAGAGACTTAGTGTGAGGCAAATTATTGTAGAATAGGGTTATGCCATATTTAAGGAAGTCAATATAAGTAGAAGACAGAGGAGAAAAGAGATTTGGCAGGACTGGAATTTCTGAGGGGATTAATATGATTTGAGAGGGATGTGTTAGTTTTAATGATTCCTGGGCATAGTTGCTTGGGGTAGAATGGAGTGGAAAGTTGATGCATTTGGAAGAATTGTTGATAGAGGTGTGGCTAAGGCTAATAATTTAATTGAAGTGGGGTTGGGTGGGAACTGGGGGTAGGGTAGCAGAGCAGAGTGAGTCCAACCAAAGCGAACTGGACCTGGATCACACAGCTGCTCATCCTATGAGAAAAATAATCAGTAAGTAAATGGAAACTTATCCCAAAACTTTACTTTGCATGACAGTAGCTGAAACAATGCTGTTTATATACAAAATCCTGTTACTAAACATAACCAATTCAAATATCTAACAGTTTCTATTACTCATACATTTGTTAGATATACTACTACTAAAACACAGACGTGAGCATATTCAGTTACTAAGAAACAGAATACTGTTCTAAGAATTTGTACCAGTATATACAGCAGTGCAAATAGGTTAATTATACATACATTAAATTTTCTTTTATACATAATACGTGGTATAGCTGCCAGTGCCCTTATAATAAGATGTTCGAGCAGTCAAATAAATACAGGCAAACATGTGTAATATAGATATCAACAGCAACTGAGTGAAGAACAATCTGTAATATTCGAGAGCTGCTTGAAAGTTTCTTAAATAAGGCCATTAGCTTTAAATTAGAGTGAGATTGCATGAGTCTGCAGTGATTATCAAAATGCTTCAGAAATCATTACCTTAAAAAAATGGCACAACTTTCAATACAAATTCAAGAAAAATTCCTTAAACAGGGTCACATATCACCAGGGGACTGTAACAGGAAGATTAAATAAAAAGGAAATAAAAAAAGATGGCGGGGAATGCCAGTAAAGATTTTTAAATGGAGCAAGGGATCATGGGCGGCTGTCAATGGTGATATACCTTTGCATGCGAATATTCAGAAAAATGAAGCTGTATTTATTTGAGTGGACCTGGATCGCACAGCTGCCTGTCCTATAAGAAAAACAATTAGTAAGTAAATGGCAGCTTATCCCAAAACTTTGCTTTGCATGAGAGTAATGAAACATAATAACTTGTAGGGGATAGAGCATGGGAAAGGGGATTCTGAACAATAAACTAAACCAAAAATGTATATGACCACAAATAAATGCTAACAAGGAGACATGGGAAAGAGGGCTAAAACAAGTTCTATGGGCTGAGCAATAAAAATTATGATGTTACTGGGCATAGAAATATTACTGGAACTAAGTGAACTAAAGTATAGTAAGTAGTTAGGAGAACTTAATACCCTGTTGGTATTATTTTCTTCCCTCCTTTTTCAAATTTTGTAAGGGATTTTCTAACCCTCATCCAATTTTGGTAAAATGACAAGGGTGTTCCAAAAAGAATTCAGGAACTCCAAAACTAAGAACAGTTCAACTAGTCAGACTGATTTTTTAAGGGATTTTGCTCCCTCTTCCCACCTTGGCAGTCCATTTTCCCTTCCAGAAAGTATGGCTCTCCACTTTTGTCTTTGTCAACAGACAGTTTCAGCCAAATAGCTTCTGAAGATCATTTGTCAAGTTTATAGGTGGCAATGAAAGGATTTTCCTCCTTGCCAGTGTGTTATTCCTCATTCAACATACCAGTCTCTTTTACTTCCACCAGACTTTTCCAGGAGTGGTAGAACCAGTTCCTCATTTCCAAATAGGAAGAGGTTTTTATTCAAGGATGTTTTCTAGTGCCAAAGAAGGATGATGCTTGGAGACCAGTTCTGAATATCTTTCTTAGACTCATTTGAGATAGTGCCTAACTTCAAAATGATGGCACTTCACAGTCTGTTACCACTTCTTCCTAATGCAGGTTTCCTGGTAACACTACCTTTGAAAGATGTTTGTCATTGCATTCCTTTTCATCCAGACGTCAGGCATTTCTTAAGGTTTTGTGTATCAGGATCACATTATCAGTTCTCTGCCTTACTCTTTGGACTATCCACTGCACCAGAAGTGTTCCCAAAGAGTCTAGCTCTATTTATAGCTCATTGCAGACTAAAGCATATATTTTTTAATTTTTTCCCATACTTAGGTGACCTGATTATCTTTGCAGAGTCTTTTTCAAAATGATAGGAATCTCTCACTTGGGTGAGAGATCTCTTTCACAAGTTGGGATTCCAAGTGCATATTCAGAAGTCCATTTTGACGTCACACAGGATTATGTTTGTAGGATATCAGCTGGCCACCTTAGTTCAAAGAGGTTTTCTTCCACAGGAAAAAAATAGATATACATCTAGATAGATTTCTAAAAATAAAGTGGTATCTGCAATCTCTTTGGTCCTAGCATCAACATTCCTTGTTTTTTCAAATCCCAGTAATTAGGTTTTTCAGTATAGAAATCAGATGATGGAGACAGCAATTATCCTAAAGTTCGGATTTCCCCTTCTCCCTCCCTGTTTTAAAGCAGTCAACCATCCCAGCCTCCTCTAAATTTGCTTGAGGAACAGTTTCTAGAGGGATTATAGTGCAAGGTATGCGGAACACCTGGGACAGATGCAAGCATTTTAGTATAAAAGAGATGTTTGCCCTAATCATCTTCAGGCTGCATTCAAGTTGTTTCAGACAGTGCCACATTAATGTGGTACATTTACAAGTAAGGGGAACCAGGTTATACACCATTTGCAGACTAACCAGTTTAGCTTTGCATATGGCTTCACTGCACGGATATGGCTTCACAGCACAGTCTACATCTACAGGCATCCTTCAGTGTGTCAGAGCAATACTGTGTGGCAGACAAGCTGAACAGGACAGGACAAACATTGATGCATTTAAACTAGATCGGGGGTTTTCCAAGATTTGATCCATCTGTGGGGAGTTCCTCAAGTAGAGTGCTTTGCATTTTCACTCAACAAGCAGCTGGCAAGATTAATTTCCAGGACTCCATGCAAGTAGGCCTGGACGGCAGATGCCTTTTCTTTTCCTTGGGCAGGAATGTTCCTGTATGCTTTTTCCTTTTCACTGATATCTAGTGTACTTCTAAATATTCATAAGGAATCCGCATGATCATTGTGGTAGCTCCCTTTTGGCCCAGGGAATCGTGGTTCTTCCTTCTTTTGGAAATGGCAAGGAGCAGTTACCACAAGCTTCCTCATAGAATGGACCTACTCACACAAGATCAGGGGTGTACCAATTTTAACCGATTGCCTGGATGATAAGGTCTTAATTCCCTTTAGGCACCTGTTTACTGAGGATGAGCAACAGGTAATAATGGAGGCACGAAAGCCTGCTACTAGAAAATCATATGATAGCAAATGGAAATGTTTTTCTAGCTGGTGTCAACAGCTTAATTACAATCCATTCAGGGCTAGTTGTTTTCTAGTTTTACAATATTTGTGTGTGTTACTATCCTATGGGCTTTTTAACTTCTCTATCAATGTTCGTTCATTGATCCTTTCAACATGTCTGCCCATGGATTCTCCTGTTTCAAGGGATTTGAATGCCAAAATGTTTCTGAAAGGGGTTTTACTTAAGAGAAAAATGGTGGACCCTTCTTGGGATCTTAATTTTGTGTTAGAGAAACTAACACTTGGTCCATTTGAACCAGCTAATCCAAATAACGGTTCTTAACATGGAAAACAATTTTACTGATTTCTCTGACCTCTGAAAGAAAAGTATTTGAGTTTCAAGTGTTTATGGTGAGTCAACCTCTCTCTCTCATTTTCCTCAGAGCCTGGATTTCTTTGAGAACTAATCTGTGTCTTCTGCCTAAAGTGGTATCCAGGTTTACTTTAAGCAAACTGTCTATTCCCCCATTTTCTTTACTGATGCTAAAAATAATGAGGGAGAAAGGATAATTTTTACCTTGGATGTCCACTGACAACTCATCGTCTATATCAGGACAGAACTAAATCTTTCAGGTCGTTGGGCCAAGTGTTTATTTCTTGTGAAGGTAAATAGGGACAACCTGTGTCAAATCAGACTATTTCAAATCATTGTTTGAAGTTATTACCATTGATTATACTCATCACAACAAACTTATTCCAGGCAGAATCAAGAACCACTATACCAGGGCTTTGGCTTTGTCTATGTCTTTTGAAAAGGGTTGAATTCCAGAAGCATTCTAGAAGCAACAACTTGGTCCTCTGTACATACTTATACAATACACCTTAAACTTGATTCGTTCTCTAGGTCTAGATCAGGCTTTGCTTGAACCATTCTCCAGAGGCTCCTGGACTCTTCTCCTTCCACCTCCCAAAATGTAGTAAACTAGGGTAATCTACCCATATAGTTAGGGCTACAGCAGCAGTGATCTATATGATGAACACAATACGGCTGCGTAAGTAAACTTACCATAAGTAGATGTTTAAATAATCACCACTCCAGTAGTTGATCACTCCCACCCACCCTTGCTTTTTGATTAATTTTTAATGCCAGGGTGTGGTTATTTATTTTTTGTTCTTCCTAGCATTGTTCTTTCAGGGCTCAGCCTTGCTCTCTATGCTGACAGGAAAGCTATGAAAGCCGGGCACCCAAACTTCTCTTTTAGTCAGCTCAGCTCAAGCTGTCAGACAGTTTGGGTGTGTAGAACATGCCCTGACATTTTGGAAGCTCATCAGCTGTTATATCCTTGGCAGGATATAACCCCATATAGCTAAGACTACTGTAGCACTGATCATTCGAACATTTACTGTTATAGTTATAGTAAGTTTACTTATACAACTGTACTTTTTGAAAGAGAGCGAGAGAGGTTTAAGCCTTGCTAGACTCTGTTGCATGATTAGCCTTGCCAAAGGTCTTGTTGTAATATAAGCAGAATAAATAACAAGTAAAACATGAAGGTAATAATAATTCATTGTGATAGAAAAGGAATTTCCCTTCAGTGATGTAGAAATTAAAACAGTCAAAGGAAAATGAAAAAGGAATATCCCCTCACACATGAAGAAATTCAAAAAGTCTTAGGGAAAAAATATGTATCAGTGGCTGACTTGATTCATAATAGTATATTATGAAAATACTTTGTTTCCATTTTAAAGCATTGTGGAATATGTGGGAGAAAGGAGAACATGCAATGCCCATTCAGGTTAAGAATGGGGGTAGATCAAGACAATGGCACTCATTCAGAGGTGTAGAATAAAAAGCAGGAGAAAGGTGTTAATGTAGAACGTAAGCTACACACATGAGCTGCAAAAGGGACTTTTTACTTTCTAACACTGGTTGGTGTTAGAAAGTAAAAAGGGGTCCTGTAAGTTCTAGAAAAAACTTGTCACACTGATAGGGAAGCAGAAACACAATACTGTAAGAGATGTCAGCATAGGAAATGAAGATGAACTGACAGAAAACTCCTGAGGTAATACTCAGCACCCAGAGAAAGGTGAACACAGAGATATAATACATAAACTGAGAAGAACTTAAGGGAGTACAAAGTGTGTACTAAAGACGATGACCTCAGCAGGAAAATACAGAGCTCTGAATTCATTTCTGTTAGTGTCAAGCAAAAACTCATATAAAGGCAGAGTGTAAGCAACAGGTATGTGGGAGTCGGGAAAGGAGAAAAACTGAAGATATTTTGTTCTCAGACAGCTACGTAGAGGAAGGGCATCACAGAGAAGGAAAATTAAGTGAGAATATGTAGTCCATTCATAAAAAGACAGATCAAGAGCAACATAAAAGAAAAGTGAGCACTCAAAAGTCTGGTATAGAGAGCAGAGGAAATAAAGGAAAGCAGATTGCAATTTTTTTTCTGGAAGGTGAAGATGTTGAAGAAGCTGCAATACTAGTTTTATAGGGAAAGGAAACAATGCCTTCCACTTTAAAACAAGCTGGTGAAGAACGTAACCCTGAGTTTATCAACTTACAATTTTAAAAAAGCAGAATGGAAGGATGATACTTCAATTAGGACATGTGAAAGAGCATAACCAAGGTCATGGGGAAAACAACAAACAGAATATCTCTATTATTCCTTACTCCTTTTCTGAGATGAGATGACCGCTTATATAGAGCAATTGAAGCTAGGGAGGAAATTCAACATCATTTAATAGTACTGACACTGTATAGCATAGTAGTAATGAAGCTGGCCCAGTTATGAATATTCATTGAGTATTCTTAGGGTTGACTCTGATAGGTGCATCTCTAAACCACAGGTGCATACGTAAAAGGTTCATGGCTTTCCATCCAGACAAGCAACATTGCAAGAAAGAATGTTGTGATAATGTTATGAAAAAAAAACATGAATATGAATTCAGCTAATGAAGAAGTGCCCTCAAAAGTCTGTGGCTATGTTTCATCATTCTGACAGTTCTCTTTTCATGTGTACTAGATGTCATAGCATATAAGAACTTATTTTAATCTTTTTAAAGAGTACAGAATGGTGACCATAGACATTTCTGATTTTAGTGTGGAACTCTGGTTTGGTTATCATTTTAAGTGTTAATTTCCCCTAAAACCACCACAGATTTAAAAAGGGATTTTGGTCTAATTATATCTAATGACCTAAGGGTAAGCAACAAAGTGAGAAAGCAGCAAGCATGGTAAATGAAATATAGAGATGTACAGGGACATATAACCAGTAGAAGGTGAGTAAATATTACCCACTTCATATAGTATATAGTTGTTATCCCTCTTTATAGACAGTTGGTTATATCCCCATTAGCATATCATGTATACTTAAGAAGGCTTCAACATTATAATGACATAGATATGCGGGGCATTTTCCAGGAGGGCAAGAAAATGTTGAATTGTCTGTATCAGAGACTATATTAATAAAATAAATTCTGTAAAAGCTTAATAAGTATAGGCTTGAAGAAAGTAGAGAGGTGAAAGATAAAACCTTTTAAGCACCTCAAGGGGTACCAAAGAAAGCAAGCTGGTGTCATGGCTAAATGAAGGAGGTAATTGAGAGAAAGATGACACAATTTGGTAATGCAGAATCAGTATTTCAGTTTAGATATGATGAAGTACTTTTTCACAGAAAGGGTGGTAGATGATAATAACAGCCTTGTAGAAGAGATTGTGGGATGAACAGCAGTGAATCAGTTCAAGATTGCATGTGGCAAACCAAATGCAATTTTTACATGGTTCCTACTAGATGGGAGACTTCAAGCTAATCTAATAAGAAATGACAGGCTTAATGGATCATTTGACCTTTATCTGCCAGCTGCCATCAAACCCTAGATACCACTATACAATGGATTGTAGTAAAGCAATGAGCATTAGTACACAATAAACTCTAAGTTCCATCTAAAATTACACAAGTTATGTAATGCCCTAAGTTCCAAGACCATTTTTGCGCTTATTAGACATATGTAGTGATTCATATGTCAGAACCCAAAATGACATACTGAGAATATTTTTCATATACATGTGACAGCAATTTTGAATGAATATGTGATAGATATGGTCCAGCCATTTTGACATATTATGTTGACTTCTTTTGTAAATTATGATAAGGGCAAGTTGTTCCATTCAAGTCTCATCAACATGTAGACTAATGTGGTAGGGTAGTGAAAGAAGTGTTAAAAACAGTGTTTAAATCTAAGGTGTGTACTTCAGTTACAGTGTAGCTCACTTTGCATCATTGTTTCCACTTGTTAAGCTGTCTTAACTACAGTATGTACATAATTGCAATACATAGGCAAAGTAAGAGATAGCCATAATGAATAAACTAATGCCTGGTAAGTGTTATATACCTCCCATATCATACTCTTCTTTAAAAGGAATGAAAGCTTAAAATGGTTCAGAACATGCAGGAAGAGCCTTTATGTGCACTAACATTTAATGCAGACCTATACAACTGTGTGGGCGTTTCTTAAATGGGATATCATGAAAATGTTTTACTTCAGAGAACAATGGGAGATGTTTCTACTATCACATAGAAAGCACCAAAAGTGGACAGAATAATGTTAAAATAGATTACAAGTGGAATTAGTCATAGTCCCAACACAGCACACTATATATGGTATACTCGGGATAGATACATCATTTGTCCTGGACTTTGTGTTCCTTTATGGGACTAAAACCTCTAATAATTGCATTAGAAGTGGAGATTCTACCAGTTGGGCAACTTAACAAAATGCTACTGTGTGGGCAAATGTATTTTCATCAGTTTAAGAGGTACTAAGGGACCAATGCTAAAATTGACTTAGGTTTGACAGCATTACGTTTTTGGAGAGAGACATAGAATTATTTCAGCAGAAAATAGGAAATAATTAGAAGTTCTGTGTTTCTAGGTGTCATCTTATATCAGCTCTGCTCTAGTTGTGAAAGCTTCAAGTAAGGGAGCTCAATTACAGTGGATTAATAAAGTCTTTCCTGCTGCTTGGTATCTCAGCAAAAGCTTAATGACGCACAGTGAAAGGCAATTTAGAAACAGCCCCAAATTTTTTCATTAACATCACATTCACTGTTGTCTTCAAATTTCAAAAGGTTATGCTGGGCTTAAACTGCATTAGCATGCATATGAAGCACAAACCATTCACTAATGAGTCAGGGATTTCAGCTTACAGTTCTAGACTGCTTCTTTCTGCTTAATGACTTTTAAATTGCTAGGATGAAGACTGTTAGGAAGAATAACAATAAAATCACACACATTATTGTATTACTACAAACTCACACACAATATTGTATTATTGCACTTTAAGGCTTTAATAAAGTGTTACATTGTTAAACAAGGCAAGGCTAACATAATGATATGTTTTAAAATATTCAACACAAAGATTTTCTAAATTTCAAACTTACTAATAAAATTAAAGCATATTCTTAGTAATTACAACTACTCTGATCACTTAGAAGCAATCTTATGGAATTGGTGCTGTGACAGCTACACAATTCAGTGTAGTGAGATTGCTAAATGATTTATGGAACACACCATTTTGAAATAAAATACCTGACAGAGATAGTAATGTTCTCAAATGTTGGTAAACTATAGGTAGTGGATTAGAAAGCAAAGCCCTGACTATATCCCACATGACCAGAGTTAGATTTGTGACCTAGGTGTTGCCAGAGCCTGCTGGTAAGGAATGACAATGACTGGTCATTGCTAATGCTCATCTGATGACAGTTTGGTTCAGTCCAGACATTTGGGGAAAGGCAGGCTCAGAACTGCAGCTCTCTATACAGGGCCTCAGGGTATGAGTCCAGTCACAGAGGGACTGTCCTGTAGTTGAGCAGTGCAGGTGTGTGGAAGGGTGTGCATGCAGAGAGACTCAGCATAGCAGCTATTGCATCAAGCCTCCTAACCAATGAGGTGAGGGCCTGGCAGTATAAAAAAATCACTTAACCACCACAGAAAGACAGGTCCAGTCACCTGACTCTCAGCCCTCCATCAGTGTATCTTTCCAGCACGAAGATAGGGAAGAAAAAATGGGCATGTCAAGGAAATGGAACTCATTGGGTGCAAGGTAGAAAGAGTGAAAACATAAAACTAGGCTGGAAAATGACGAATACCTGGTATGGAACTCAGCATCTGCATGTGTGTTTGTGTGTGTGTGTGTGCATGTGAGAGAGAGTATGCGGACAGGTCATAGTGCTTTGTGGAGATGCTGTCCTCTGGATAAAATTTTAACTGTCACTACAACCACTCTTTTTTTTTTTACTGTTTATATGAATTTGTGCAACAGAAGGAGACTGACTCACAACCATTAACAAACAAAGACTTGCTATTAACCTGCAGCATCTCAGGAAATAAATGGAGAGCTAACCTATATCAAACACCTATGATTTCAATGTATACATAAGATGTGAACTATATCACAAAAGTGGAATTTTTTTAGAAAAATGTAGAAATTAGCAGAATCTAGTAAATGCATGTTTCAACACAGGATCTGTTTTAGGTATGCAGTATCAATGCAATTATGTAAGTTGTTGAAGTGGAACTAGCATATCTGTAAGTTATTGATCTGGCACTTGTGAATAACTGTTCTTGCTAGGAAGCCAGTAAGACAGATAGGTGCATAGACAAATGGATAGAGAGATGGTTCCTCTATAAAATGCCATCTAGTAAAATGGAGAGGAATCACAATGGCAAACACAAATTCCTGTTCTTGCTAGGAAGCCAGTAAGACAGATAGGTGCATAGACAAATGGATAGAGAGATGGTTCCTCTATAAAATGCCATCTCGTAAAATGGAGAGGAATCACAATGGCAAACACAAATTCCTGAAATAGTAGAAGGATGAAAACTCAAACAATAACCATATTTTATGGAAGGGCAACCCCCCCCCCCCCACACATATGCATACCCTTATCAAATATATATATATATACCAACTTCACAGTCCCACACACACATGAACAAGAGGGAAATTTTACAATACCAAGGGATCAGTATGGGCTCACACTTGGAAACCACACTTGCAGTGATTGTCTATGGGAGATGGACAATGGTATTATGTTCTCAGCATTTTGTGATTCGGGCATTTGATGCTCAGGGAATTTGATCTCAGCCACCTGTATATGTACATGATAGATGGATAATTTATACATATGCACTCACACACACACACACACACACACACACACACACACACACACACACACACACACACACACACACACACACACACACACACACGCATGAGCATGTGCACACACACACACACACACACACACACACACACACACACACACACACACACACAAACACAAGTGTATGTCAGTGAGTGTGTGCTTGTATATCAACAGACCCACAGAAAATGTCATTGCACTTTTCTGCTATTGCTTGGACTGAATTGGTCCTTGTCTGTACAAAAGTACAAGCAGTACATCTTAACAGATGTATTGCACTTTCTGATGACATAATTTAATACTTTAGCACTGTTTTTGATAATTAGTTACAATAAGTCATCTGGGCGGCCACGGTGGTGCAGTGGTTAGCATTGCCGCCTCACAGCAAGAGGTTCTCCGGTTCGATCCTTGGCTGGGGTGCCTTCTGTGCGGAGTCTGCATGTCCTCCCTGTGGTCGCGTGGGTTTCCTCCGGGTGCTCCGGTTTCCTCCCACATCCCAAAGACATGCTGCAGGTGGATTGGACACTCTAAATTGGCCCTAGGTGTGCGTGTGAGTGTGCCTTCTGTGGAAGGTTGGGCGCTGGGCTGGCAACTCTACACTGTAAAACTCCACTGCCAATCAATGTGCAGACAAGGTGATCCGCTGTGGCGACCCCTAATCGGGAAAAGCCGAAAGAAGAAGAAGAGTTACAATAAGTCATCTCTGTAAATAACTGTTTAACTCTGCAGTTAAAATGTCGTGTGTGTTATGCAATTATAAATAAACACAAATAAATTGTAGATTCATAAATTTGAGATTTCCTAGGTAGTATGATCACAGAGAAGGCTGAATAATGTCAAGCTCTCTGGTGACTTGAACATTTTACCATTAGGAAGCAAAGCCACTGTGGTCTTTCAACTAAATAATCAAACAGCTATGGAAGACAGTTACATCTCTGCAAGTTTTCAGTCAGCTGCAAAGTTCAGCATCTTGGGTTTCAGTAAACCAAGTTTTTTTCTGTCTCTTTGTGAGTACCTACACATGTATTTTCTTTTCTGCCTGATGGGTAATGCCCATACAGCTAAAGTGAGACATGGTAGTTTATGCACATGTATATGTATATTGATTTTATGACTGTTTGTATAGATTTAACAAAAGGTTATAAAAGGCATTAACATGAAAAGTACACAAAACCTAAGATATTAATTTATGTTTAAAATAAAAAAAAGAATGTGTTTTTCATGCAGAACACTGATATTTTTCCTCTTTTATACCAACAAAATGGTTGCGCCAACCTCCACACACCAGAAGGCCTACTATGTTTACACTGCAAATGGGCAAATGGAATTTTGTACAATGAATTTTGAGTGTGTAAGAGAGGTTTTACAAGTCTGACAAAGAAATTCCATGAATTAAAATTATAGGTCTTTTAATATTGCATGCTTCAAACTATGTGTATGTATACAGGGAAAGGATTATGGGAATAATTACTTCATATTTAAATAAGCTTTATTTTCTGGCTTGGATGGCAATACTGGAGTAAATAAAGGGAACATCCACATTTTTGACAACAAACTTTCATGGTTGTAGAGATCTCTTTGGCTTCTGTTTCTTCTGACTGTCTCCATTATCGGACTGTCTTCATTACCTGCTTCTTCCATCATGAGAATACTGTCTCCCTGACCTGGGTTTAAGTTCTTATATTATTTTCAATGCCCCTTTATGAGGATGAGAATATGATGTTTAAAAGGCAAAATAACACTAAACATGAGGCATCTATTGACTTTCATATAGGCCCCCTTAACAATTATCAGACCACTACACAAGCAATAATGCCCAACAGGGTGTATGTTATTGTGGAAATAATGCCTGTCCAGGGGTGCTCTGTTTTTATGGGTTTTCAATTATGCTACTCAATGATAAAAAAACTGATGAAGCATGACTCATTTTCCGATGATATGCTCAACACAGAGGAGGCATTTTCTAAAAATAACTCAGCATGGACTAATCAGGAATAAAAGGTAAGTACAAAGAAATTATTTTCTTATAAACACATAACTGTTAGCAGCTGGTAACAATAAAGAAGCTGTAAAAACTTATGAAATCCTGAAGACATTTATTTACTTATTTGTTTTTTTTATTTAGTTATATATTTTTGTTTGTTTACTGGATTGGCTGGGCAGTCAACCTACCCTTTTCAGCCAAGACCTGAGCCCACAGAGCACACTTACAAAGAGAAAATACATTGAAAGAGCAGTTTGACATGCATGTGAAGTTAAATAAGGTAAAGCAAAGTTACTTACAAAAAATAACTATTGGTATAAAATAATTACATAATAGAATAAGTAAATAAAATCAAGCGCTGGCTAAGACAAAATTGACAACACCTTAATAAAACAATAAAACAATAAACTTAGCACTTTCGTAAAGTTCAGTGACGATACTTCTTCAGATAAAATACAAAAATGGAACATATGGTTAAATAGGTATTCCTAAATCACATGATGCCAAAAAAATATCACATGACAATGAAAAATACCATTTCCCCAGGGACAAATCTCTAATGATGGGAACAACATTTTAGGTGAGAACATTTTGTTACCCATTGTTGTTAAAAATACCGAGGGGGATTTTAACATTCTTAATTATTCCACCTTCGTAACTGATGTTTCGTTAGCTGACACTCTAGCAAAAGCAATGACTTTCATGCCAAGTTGAAGATGCAATTTAGCTAGAATTTTAATAGATCTTAAATTATTTACACACAAATTGAATTTAAATTTGCTATTCGATGGCTCAAATAATGAGAGAGCGGATTTTAGGGTGTCCAGTGTTTTCAGACCTCTCTTGAGCCCAATTTTGTCTACATTTGAAAGAGTGTGTGAATTGGACATAAGGAATATGTGTAACCAGAACAAAATGAATATTATGAGTCTGACGAATTTTACTAAAGACAAATGGGATGTTTTGGACATGCTTAAGAGTAGTGGTCTCCCGGTGATGAAACCGGATAAAGGGGGAGGGTTGGTCTTTATAGACTGCCTTGAGTGTAGTAAATGTATGTTGGACATGTTATAGTCTGACAATTATGTCCAGTGTTTCTTTAAATGAATTGAATGTAGCTTATCAAAAAATTAAGATTTATTTAAATGATTTGTTCATTGATGCTTGTATTGATACTGACTTGTTCAATTACTTAATTATGCCAGTACCTCAGACACCTTTAATTTTTGGAATTCCAAAAAATCCATAAGGATTTACAAACCCCCCCCCCCACTATGCCCAATAGTTGATAGTAGGAATTCTATCTCCTACCCGATAGCAAAATATGTAGACAATTTATCTTGAGAATGAGAGACAAACATGTAAGGATCCCTGGACCTTTTTTAGCAAATATTAACAACCTTGAGTATAGTGATGGTACAACTTTGCAACAATTGATGTAAAAGACCTGTATTCCGTCATCTCCCAGGACTTTGGTATAGAGTAGGCAAGCCTATTACTGAAAAGGAAGGGAATAGGAAACCATGAACTGGCCCTAATCCAAGAATTATTGGATATTATTTTAACCAATAATTAATTTTTATTTGATGACCAATATTTTCTTCAAAAAAATGGAGTGGCAATGGATTCACCATGTTGGGCCAGTTTTGCAAATCTAGTTATAGCTTACTGAGAGGGTGAATTCATATTTAAGAATAATCCCTTTTTAGACTCAATTTATTATTACACCAGATACCTGGATGACATTTTTATAATATTTAAAGGTGGACACAAATTTTCTGGGGAATTGGTACAGCATCTTAATAATACTACCCAAATTTTGGTGTTTACTTATGCTTTCATAATGACCGGATCCCCTATTTGGATGTATTATTGTTTAAAGATAGGATGATGAAATCTTACAAGGCCAAGATTTTTAGAAAGGAAACATATTCAAACTCCTTTCTACATTACTCAAGTGCTCATCCAACATCCCAGAAGAGGTCAGTTGTAAAGGGTCACCTAGTAAGGGCCATGAGGATGGTTTCTGATGATTCAGATTTTTTTACTAAATGTGATTTTTTAACGAATATGTTTCTCAGCCGTGGGTATCCTATTCAACTACTGAATGAACTAGTAGCTGAGGTACAAATGAAAAGAGCAACTGGTTATTTTAGAGCCATCCTAGAAGATAAGACTGCACTTGCTGAAAATAATGGCCCATTACAAGTGACAAATACAGAGACAAAAGATGCTAACTTTTGTTTGACATTTATTACACCATATAGTTATGATGCACTTGAGTTGAAAAGAATCTTGATTAAAAATTGAGGTTTAATTACATATGACGAGACATTAGGGTTGAATGCTGTAAACTCACCTAGATTTATCTTTAAAAGAGGGCAGAACTTAAAAAAAACTATTAGAATCAAAGTGGCCGGGTATCCAAGAATATTTGTGATGTACAAATGTGAGTCATGCCCCTACTGTAAGTACATAGAGGTGGGAATTTTTTTTTCTAGTGGACAAAAAAAGTGTAAGTGTAAAGGTAAATATAACTGTAATTCTAAGAGCATTATTTTCCTAGCTAGATGTCAAATGTGTCCCTGCTATCATATAGGGAAGACGGATTGCAGGTTAAGAGAACACATCTGCGAACACTTGTACTCTATCAGGAATAACAAATTGGAAGATGTATTAGCAATGCACGTAGCGAATAATCCAGGGCACTCCTTTTTATTTAAAATAATTGATCATGTAGAGTATGATATGAGAGGTGGTCCTTTATCATTAAAGTTGAACAGCAGGAATTGTATTGGCAGCTTACTCTTGATGCTTTTAGACAACCTGGACTTAATGAAGTTTGTTCTATTACTTGCATTTTAAAACTTAAAAGTTTAACAAGATAACATTTGTATTGGTTTACAATTTAACTGTTTATTTACTTGCTTATTTTGTACAATTTATTTTGTATGTCCTTTATTTAGGCTGAGTGAGGTGGAGTTGTTTAACAGATTCATGGAAATGGTATTGTTCATTGTCACGTGATACATTTTTTTGGAATCATGTGATTTAGGAATACCTATTTAACCATGCGTTCCATTTTGTATTTTATCTGAAGAAGTATCATCACTGAACTTTACGAAAGCGCTAAGTTTGTTGGTTTATTGTTTTATTGTGTTGTTAGTTTTGTCTTAGCAGGTGCTTGGTTTTATTTACTTAAGTAGTGTTTTATATTTTTTTCTACATAATAGAATAAGGTATACAACTAATAAGGAAATACTGGAGCAAAATTTGCATTATCACTACCCGTCTTCTGTTTGAGAATGATATAACATTTGTCATGTTGAAGTGATATATAAATTTAGGATTATCCATCGTCTCTGAAGCAAGTCCAGAAAGCTTCACTGTGGAGGTTCAACGACTTAAATGTCTCACGGTTCTTTATTTTTTTTATATCAGTTGACAGGTGATTCCAGGTAAAAGTCCTAGTATGGAAAAGGCCCTTTCACCAATAATGGTTTTGAATTTTGCTCTGGCCAATTGGAGAAATTATCCTGAGAGAGTTTCTGATGGAATATGCCTGGTTTCTAAATAAAACATTCTTGTTAGAGATAGATATTAGCCAAGATTGATTGTTTTGAAGAGAAGAGTACTCAGCAGAAATATGGCACAATCTTTCACTGTAGGTAACTTGGTGAATTTAAGTATGTCACATTTGTAATAATGTGAATTTGCTAGAGGAATTCTATACATTTTATTTTCTTGTGCTTGGAGTTTTTGGGTATTGTGACATACATAAAAATGCATAATGTCTGTATAGTCTGTGTCTATACATAAATCTACACATGATGTAGAACAAGTGACATTGTAGAACTAACTGTTAGTAATTTCTGTTTTCATGCTTAATACAGTTGCCTTTTGCTCACTACCAGCAGTCTTCTGAGTTGTTTGGAGGTTGATTCTGTTATTGACATAGTGTTGGATTTATATTAATAAGTGTAATTTATGCTGTTTGTAGCCTACTTAGTTAATTAACTAACTATCTAATTAACTAAGTAATATTCACAATAATAATAATAATAATAATAATAATAATAATAATAATAATAATAATGATAACAGCACTAACTTGGAAGAAAAATATCCCTGATTCATCAACTTCAGGTCAGATGCATTTGTGAATGTGATAAACGCACAGGGTACCAGTGAAAATGCTACAGCTGGGAAACCCAAGAGAATGAGATTGTGGAGTTCAAAGATTATATGTCAGACTACTAGAAAATCCAGTGACAACATGGGAAGGCAGCAGAAACTAAGTCAGCTGTGATTTAATACAAATACATGCAAGTTTATATACTGTGGTAGGGGGACTGAAAAAAATGCATGGTGGGGTAACTTTTAGAAAGAAAGTGGAGGAAGTAACTCTGGAGGTTATAATTACAGCTGAGTTCAATCTTGTATTGAAACATAAATGCATGTTAGTGGCGCATTGCTGGAATGCGTGAATAGAGCTGCAAAGTATAAAGATTCTAAGCTCATACCCCTCACTGTTGCATACATAGACTACTAAAGTCAGATCTTGACTACGCTATACCATATCCAATTATGTTAAATGTACAGTAAAAGAGAGAGAGAGAGAGAGATGAAGCTAATAGTAAATAGTATGGATTTACCAGAATGATAAAGGGGGAGGGTGCTTGCAGAAAGCATCTAGGAGCATGGCTTGAAAACACTAGAAAAGAGAACAATAATTAAGGCCATAGTACTGATAACACAGCTTTACCAAGGGACAGTTAGAGGAGACAGATGTGAGACGACCAAAGCAGAAATGACAGCTTGTTTGAGGGGGCGCTCAAAAGAGATGTTGGGTTTTGATGATTTTTTTCAAGTAATTTGTACTCCAAATATTTGAACAAGTAACATAGAGTCATGTATTTAAATGCATATATATATATATATATATATATATATATATATATATATATATATATATATGGGTACATGTCAGTCCACCGACAAGTCGGAAGACCGACATTCACTCCACCGACACATGAAAAGATCGACAGCGCAAACACGGACATTTAACAGGTAAGACTTTTAATTTCGCTAATCATACCTACCACACATGCATAACACTGCCACACTTACTAAAACATGGTAGGCATGATTAGCGAAATTAAAAGTCTTACCTGTTAAATGTCCGTTTTTGCGCTGTCGATCTTTTCATGTGTCGGTGGAGTGAATGTCGGTCTTCCGACTTGTCGGTGGACTAACATGTACCCATATATATATATATATATATATATATATATATATATATATATATATATATCTTTGTGTGTGTATATCCCCTTCAGATTGTCAAATGGCTGGAACTTAAGACTGCAAATCACATTGATGAAAACATTGTTTTTTTAGAACATTGAACCATTTGTACTGAGATCGCTGTAGGGAAAAATTCTGATTCACTTCAATGTAAGTGCGATCTCAGAGTTGGTATGTTTAAGTAGCAGGGTGTGTGGGAAGTGCAGGACCCCTGCTTCAGCAAAAAAAAAAAAAATGTTTTTTTTTTTGTATTTCTGAGGTTTCATGTATATGGGCTCGGCTATATGCGGTTCGATATTCTAGCAGTTTGACAATCTGAAGTAGACATATATATATATATATATATATATATATATATATATATATATATATATATATATATAGACATATATATTTATATATATCTATATCTATATATATCTATATCTATATATATATATATATATATATATATATATATATAGATATAGATAGACATATATATTTATATATATCTATATCTATATCTATATATATATATATATATATATATATATATATATATATATATAGTGTGTGTGTGTGCATGTGTGTGTGTTTGTATGTGTGTAGGTATATGTGTATAAATAAATATATATACATATATATATATATATATATATATATATATATATCTCTCTATATATATATATATATATATATATATATATATATATATATATATATATATATATATATGTCCCCTACAGATGATCGAAATCCCAAAAAGTCGACTTTCATATGGCCAAGACAATATGATCGACTTTCGGGATTTCAAACACTCAGAACGGACATCTCTGTATAGTGTGGAATGGGAAGATTTCCATCTTCTACGCTGTAGTGTGATCTCGGTGTTGGTATATTTAAATTGCAGGGGGTGGGAGGGGCACAGCTCCCCACGGGGGTGCAGGATGGCTTGCCCCCCCCTTTTAGCAACATGTAAGTAGGTTTTTGATTTGTGTTTTTTTTTTAAACCATGTCCAAAATTCCAGAAGTCGATCATATGTTTTTCGCCATATGAAAGTTTTCTTTTTGGGATTTTAATCATGTATAGTAGACCCCAGAGTTCACCTCTAAATAACCTCTAAAAAGCTGAATATAGTGACTGCTGAAGCCTTTCTGAATAGTTCAGGTTTTCTAACCTTTTGATTTTTCAAATAAGGAATCCTCACAGCTTTTCAAGTCATTTCACATTGCTTATACAGTATTCAACAATGGTTTGGATTAGGTTGGTATAAAATGGCACAGTAATCTCCCTGGAGTTACTATATGTTTGTGTTAGGCTACAAAATATATGTTTCTAACTTTGGTAAATGCACATTGATCAGCATTTAAATTGTCAGCCATTATCCTTTTATCTTTAATAGCAGTAGTATGATTCACAATCTGACCATTAATTCTGTAATGTTGCACGATACCACTCATATATACCTGTGGGTAGGTGGTGTGAGGAACCAGAAATAATTATTTTTCCTCTTTTCTAGCTCTCTGATGCAAGTTCAAGTTATAACCATTCGGGCATGAGTGATAGTGACAGCTCCTATTTTTTACAATGAACACGAAAGCTTTCTTATTAACACATCTGCATTAAAGCAGTTCCTTACTGGCACAGATAAAATGCCCTAAGAGATGAAAGTCCTCAGTAATTTTTGCGTTTCTCAGCCCAGATAATTATGAATGCTCATTCTTTCCTGTCACACTTCAAAGAGACATATCAGGTGACATAAGGCTGGTATCAGCTTGAGGTATGGGCTGTATCAGTGAGGTGAGACAGAAAGGCTTGGTAAAACTAACCTTAAGCAAACAAAAGCAAACAATGTCACTTTTAGTAGATGTTTTCTAATTTAAAGCTGTGTCATGTACTGAATGCTTGAAATAATTAAAAAGAAACATGAATGGAAATTAGACTTAATATGTATTACGATGAGGGAATATGAAATTATGCCTGAATGAGTGAAGTGACAGTTTTACTGGTATTTGTGTCTCACTCCTATATTTAGGGTTTTGAAAGGTCAAAAACCTTCAATGTTTAATACTATACATGAACATGTATACATTAAGATGATAATAACCATAACATTATACAGAGACTGCAGTGAGCTACTGTTTGTCATGTAGAATTGCTTTATTACTCACTAGGCTGTTACATTCTGGTTTATTTTGCTGTCTTACAAGTTCTTACTTTTGCTGCTCTCTGAGGGTTGTTGTGACATACTGCACTGGGATTCCTAGTGCATACAAAGAATCCTATCCCCTTTGTTAAGAATGAAAAGCAGTTTTACTGCATATTTTGAAAGAGATTTTCACAATTATTCTATCACAACCCACACTGCAACTTGTGTACTGCTGTAAAACATGATTTAGTGCTGGCGAGTTTCTTAGCTCTGGGATATTTTAAATTTTTATTGAATGAAAACATTAGCCTAATTCAACTATATTACTGCATAAAATATGTGCAGCCTAACAGATATAAGTCAATGATGAATGCATTTTAACTTATAGCAGGAAGCGTCATAATTCAATGCAGATGCCTGGCTTTTAGGATTCTATAGGCTGTCACATGTATTTTATATATTTTATTTATCTCAATTTGTCAATCAAAGTAGAGCACAGATCCATATGGGCCACATTAAAGCTCACCCTCGGGAAAGTATACAAATAAAGATCAACATTGTATATTGTGATGACCCACCACTGCCAACCAGTAATCAAGGAACCTCAGTCCTCACCACTGGCAACAGTGGGGGATGTTCACTGAGAGGATAACAGGTGCACACACAATACTGCCATTTGCAGCTGTCTGCATCAAGTACAAATTTCCTTAATAGCACACAGAGACCACAGTCAGTCTGAGGCTGGTTTCTCCCTCTTTCTCCAGATCGTCAATAATACTCCCCACTGGCACACTTATAAAGTTGAGATCTCAGCTGAGTGACCATGCCAAGACCTCCAGCACCCTCACTGTCCAACCAGTGCTTCATGTCCCTACCTAAGAAACTGACGCACACACTCTTTGAGGTTTGATTTACATACACACACCCCTCAGAAAGGCTAGCACAGGTTTACTAGCTATGCACCCTTCTGCCCAGGCTGTAAGGTAGTTACCACTGCCACCAGTCACTCTTACCAGCTACTTTAGGGCCCTTAACAAAGGATGTCCAATTTTACTGTGTGATATTAATATTAATACAAATGGTAATTTGACCAAGAGCAAGGCTATTAGGAGTGGCCCACACAATGTCACCAAATAAATACGCAAGTACTCTCAAAACTTAAATATCTCTACACAGATCAGCCACAATGAAAGGTTTAAATATATTTAATAATAAATGATAAAAGAACAAAACAATATTTCACAGTGACATCAGAGTTCAAAACTACAGGAGATATTTAAAATAACATTGCAGGACAAGCTCACACAAATAAAGAAAAAAAATAAATCTAAACTAAGCTTTGCTATATTCCTGACTGTATCTAAGAGAGTTATACTGTTCCCTAGAAACATCATTAGAACAAGGCAGATGATGTGGTGAATGGGTCATCTTGTTGTCAGGTCCCAGACAGAATGCAGAATGAATGCTCTGTCTCACTCAGAGATTTCTCAGAATAATATCTAAAATATTACTGCTGGGATAGCTTGCAGAATGACATCATTTCTGGTCATCTGACTTCTAGTTCTCATGCAAACCCCCATTGTTGAAGCTGGCAGTATTTAGCATCTGCCTGTAAAAATACTCATAAAAGGGCTTTTGCTCAGATCTTTTGCAGATGCTGGAAGTCATAAAACAATTATATTCCTTCATGTTTCCAAAGTAGCAATTAGTTCACCCTAAAGACAATACAGAAAGCTTCCTAGTACAGACACTGTGTCTCTAGCTACATTAAAACATCTTTATGGCGTAGCCTATAAAGTAATTTAATTTCAGATATTTTCTAAAGTTTTCTGGACTGAGGTTAACCTACTGTATTAAAGTTTCCACTGTTAAAATATATACATTTAAACAGTTACAATAGTGCATGTACATTTTTGTTCTCTTCCAGCAGGGCACACTGTGGATACATTTTAAACATGGCACTTTACAAATAATTTTTCAACACAAACATCTTTACAGAGTAGTCTGATATACACATGACATTCAGTTCAAATACATTTATAACACAAGCATCTTGTATAAATTAGTTTGATATTCACAAATGACATAATTATTTACAAAATTCCAGATAGCTGTGCTGGCAGTACCTCCTTACCTCACGTATATAATCAAAAAATAAAACAAGGAGGATGTGGAAAATAAAGGTTGTCAGGTGATCTCAAGCAAAAATATTTTCAAAACATTTATTAACATACTATTAATTAAGCTCCTTCTTCTCACTATTATTTTAAAAGACTTCATCAGACTGCATCTGCTACGTGCATTTACAGCATCCAGATACCTTAAGAGTCAAAGGTAGTTATTAGGCATGCAGTCTAGGAGACCATTAATCCTAGCCCACTTTCTCAAAAGTGCTGTATAGCTAAGTGACTTGCTAAGAGTCAGAGAGTAGACAAATGGAGGCTATGGGAATCCAATCCCGGACCACAGGATGCAGGTCATTGATAGATCCATGCATTGATCCTCTGCATCAACTCTTCTAACATGATCACATTCCAGGCAGGAAATACTAGAAGAAATACCACTCAAATCTTGGCCTGGAAAAACTGTAAAATATGTTTTAGTATGAGCTACACCACAGTGGTACAGTGATTCCTCCAATAAGGAGGAGTACATAAATGCATATAAACACTAGGAACACATTTAAGGAACATTCACTAAACTTATACGAATAGTTCCGGACATAGATATTAGGGAGCATAAAATACGTGTAATGTATAGATGGAAACGTTATGCATTGGAATATTCTATGGAATGACTTCATAAAAGAAAGTAAATAGCATTGTAAGTGGAAAGTAGTAAAAAGAGTACATATGACGTTTATGAAGGCCAATATTCAAAGTATTATATACATTTTGCTGTTATAAAAGACAGCATTTTTTAACATTGCAACAATGCAGATGTCCTTAATAGTGCATGATCTCATCTCCATTTTGTTTAATATATATTTGTGTGTGTGTGTGTGTGTGTGTGTGTGTGTGTGTGTGTGTGTGTGTGTGTGTGTGTGTGTGTGTGTGTGCACATGTATAGTACATCTTCAAGCACACTAGCAACACATGTTCATTAAAAACACAGGTTTATAGGTTCATAGGAGATTACTAGGCTAATGGCTCAAGAGCCCTTACAAGCCTAACCAGTTTTACCCAGATTTTACCCAATTTTCTTTCCCTAGAGAAAAGATAACAAGGGTCAGCAAGTGGGGTTTTGCAATTTTTTCTGACTGCCTCTGTCCATAAGGACATGGGTGCCATCCCAGGAGTGAGTTTGTGATTTGCCATCCATTGGTCCAGATTGTGCTTCAAGATGGTCAGGGAAGACCTCTGCTTCATGTAAATAGGAAGCCTATTCCAGAGGAGAATCAATCTCCAGGACAGATATCTGTCTCTCCAGCATGATCTATTCATGCCAGAGTATCAGGTTTAGATCCTTGGAGCAGGTAACCCTTGTGCAATTAGTGCTGTGAATATACAACATTTCCATCAGGGCTGGGTCAGAGACTGCCTTTTAGGTAGGTATAGATCGCCCCTCAGTAATTGGGAGGAAACTGAATACAGTGACAGGGCTTTTAATCAGTCCACATATGACATGATGGTTATACTCTGTATTTATTTGGTGAGAGACCTTTGAGGATGCTCCAACTGTTGCAGGTCCTTGCTGAGGTACATTCCAAAGGGTGCATTGAACTCGATTATCGGCCTGATGAGGGGTGGGTACAATGGTACTATGACATCCTTAGATCTGAATGTCATGCCCTTACTTATAAACTGAGCCACACAGAAGGATTTTTTCACCACCATGGACTCATGCTCATCAAAGTTCAGATTACTGTCCATCTGAGTGCCGATCTCTCATCACTGGGTCTACTTTAAGGTGAGTGCTATCAATGTTGTAATTTGCAGGGGTAAAATTATGCACTTCTTTGCATTAAGTTTGAGGTCATGGCTGTGACACCAATCATTAGTCTGCTTTAGTCATTTCTGTGGGATATCAACATTATTGCCCCAAACTTACAGTCATCAGCAAACTTGGTCTGCCAAAGGTCATCTACATTTGCCTTGATGCCTGAGAAGTATATCTCAAACAGGAGGGGTCCAGCACTGAGCCCTTTGGTACTCCACTGGTGACTGGCTTCTTGCTGGATGTGGATTTCTCCTTTCTAATAACATTTGTCCTACCCATGAGACATTTGGCTATCCATCTGGTGATGCAGAGGTTTATGCCCAGTTTTGTGAGTTTATCTATAATACCCAAGTGGGGTATTGTTTCAAATGCCTTTGCCAGGTCAAGGTAGGTGGTATGCACTGTCTTATCCTCATCCATGTCTTAGGTGTTGTCACACTCTTGCATATGAGGCTAGTCAGACTTATGGGTCGGTAGTTTCCTGGGTCTGTAGATGGCCCCCACTTAAACAGATGGATGTCTATTGCTGTCTTCCACTCTACTGGGACAAATCCTGTCTAGAGACTGTGGTTAAATAGAGATCCGAGTGGGTCTACTAGGTCATGTTTCAAGCTATGTAATAGGTACCCTGAGATTCCTTCCAGGCATATTGATGCCATGTTTCTAGCTTTAGAGAGCCCAGTGAAAATCTGTTCTTTTGTGATAACAGGCAAAGGAATGGTAGGGGGTATTTCATGAGAAGTGACCAGAGGTGATGAGAGGGTGAAATCTGAGCTGAATTTATCAGCCAGCAGGTCTGCTACTACTTCTGGCTGAGTATAGCTAGTGCCAGCTACAGCCAACTCAGTACATTGCTGAGTATTTCCCTTAAGATTTCTGACATAACTAAAAAATGCTTTGTTGTTATCCTTTGCATGGGATGCTATTTTAGTCCCGTATTTAGCATTTGAAGAATTGACTAGTTCCCTGATTTGCCTTTTGAGACTAATGAGGGATTTTTTCTCTGTTGTGTACCCGGATTTCTTCTCTGTTGTGTACCCTCCCACTTACTTCTAGGCAGGAATTTTTTCTGTCTGTTGTATAACCTATTTATGGCAGGGTACCATCTGGGTGATTTAATTTTGTCTCTAGACCTGGGTTTAGTTCGATCAGGTACTGCTGTTCCTATGCAGTTGTTTGGTTGTACAGGGCATTTGTGAATACTTTTGCATAGGCCTCCTTGTTTTCAGTGTTAGCGGGAGCTTTAAAATTACCTATGCTAACACTTAAAAGAAGGTAATGTGACTTGGAAAAATTCTTTAGGGTTTGAAAGGGGTTCAACTGATACATTTATTTCTAAGGAGACCGATTTATGATCAAATCTTACCAATGAGGATATTATGTCCAGCTGTTACTATTAGGGTATGACCACACCTTTAAAATATATTTTGACTCATGCATCTGAACTCTTACTAGTTTGTCACCTTTAAAGTCAGTTCTAAAATGTCATGCCTTGTAGTTTAAAGGTATTACAGTCCTAGCTAAAAGCTCCTGTTTAATTTTTTTTTCAATCTAATCAGTCCCCTCATATCCATATCCTTATCAGTATATTTTAAAGTCTGTCTTGTCAGCTACTATGACAAGATTTTTGCCTTCACCAATTTCTTCCAGTTTACCTGGATAGCTTATCATTCAAATACCAATAGATAGGATTCTGTATCATCCTCTTGGTTCAACTTTTTATGACAGTCACATTTCTAGCAGTAACCATTACATTATCCAGTCCAGCCAAATGCTGTTGCAATTGTAGCAGCTTTGGGTCAGCTTGTTCCTTATTTTCTACTAGCATGTTAAAGAGTTCCTCCATGTTTTGTGTAGAAGGAAACACACTGGGAAGCATGGAATAAATGTATTTTCAGTAAGCACAACACAGACAGCAGTACAAATATTTTTGGTTATAACCCATCAGTAAAACATTAGAAACTCCACAGGGAAATATTATCAGACAGTTTATGTTTATGGCAGCAGAAGCATTGCGATTAATAGGTTTTGGCAGGCCCTTGGCCAAATTGTTCATGCACACATAATCAGTGGAGGTACAAGTTCATTAAAACACAGGTTTATTGTCAAAAAAATGAATAGCCTCACATGGCTTTCTGTAATATGCAAACACTTTGAAAATTTCCCTTTTATAATACTTCACAGCTTATGTCAGCAGTCCACAAAACAGCCTGTCTACCCATAGGCAGTTCCTCTTGTAAGCACAGCTGTAAGTTGTACCGGGTGTTTTCCTCAGATTCAACAACCAACAAAAAATGTTCAACTGTATTGTTCTCAGGCCACATCCACAGTTAGCCCTGCTTTAGCTGTCAGACTCAGGAAACTTTGAGCTCTGCTCCCTATGCACTGAACCTCAGATGAGGAAATTACCCCCTTCCTGACTTTCCTCTAGCACACAACCTTCTTTTATACAAACGGTAACTGACAATTAGTTAGCTAATACAATTAATTACCTGTTTAAAGGGCTGTGAGGACGTTTGGCTGCAGTCCCATGCTTAGAAAGGCATGCAAGCCACTCTGAATGCAAAATATGACACATTATATTTACATATTGTGCAAAATATTTCCTGGAATATTACTCAGACTACAATATTAACATTACCCAATGAAAGTCTAATACATTCACTGTTTTTTTTCTTTTAGTTTTCCTGACATAGAGAATTCTTTTTAAGGGTGGGTGGGTTTAGAATAAGGGTTAAGATCTTCACCTCATAAACACAAGATATAGGATTTAATTCTTACCTCATGCAATTGGCTAAGTTTTATATGGCCCTTTAGAGTAGCTTCAAATACTGATGCTGGTTTTGCTTCTTACTTGAAACTGACAAATTCATTAGGCATTTTCTGTGCGTTGTTAAAGCATGATTGCAAGGTTATGATCATTTTTCAGGGTAATATAGTACTTCCTTTTTTCCTTTTAAGTGATTTATTATTTATTTGTTTATTGAAAATGTAGGTGAGCTGGACAACTAAGCCCATTTTCAGTCATGATCTAGTTACTATAAGCTGAAAATGGAAAAGGATACAAACCGATGATAATAGGTGTTAACGGCTAACCTTAGAGTAATATAAAATAAATATCTTAATTCCATAAATGAAACAATCAGTAGATAACAGCAGTTATACTACAACTATGAAACCAAGAACATGTGAGAAATCATCCAACTGCTTGGAAGATGTTTACATAACTTTGCCTGTCCCATTACATGAGCATTCAATTATATTCTTAGATTATTTTAAACAGATTTTTGGATGGAGGAATTTAAACTCAGCTGGAAGAAAATTTTAACTTTTGGTCTCCTTGCATTAAAAAGGCCCTAAATCAGTATTGCAATAAATTAAAATGTATATTCTAGCTTTTTATTGGATATAAGAGGTTTTGTATGCAGTTTTAATCTTAGCAATCTTTTTTAAAATCTGCAGTAGTCAAAACTGATCACAGTCTAAATATATATATATATATAGGTTCATATATTAGTACTAGGCTAACTGCCCTTGCGAGCCTTTTTAAGCCTAGCCAATTATCTCCTGTGAGATTCAAACCCTGTACCTTGTGTTTGTAAGACAAAAACTTTAACCATTAGGCCAGCCACCCAACCCCGTTAGGGGGTTAAATCACTTAGTAGATAAGTGTTTTTTCATGGTACAATTGGAATCTTTTTAATTTTAAATAGAATAGTGCAGTAATATTGTAATCTAGGAGCTTTGGTTACAAAATGGCACATTGTATTTTGTTGTTGATATAACTGGTAATGCATACTGTAATGTAGGAATCAAAATCCCCTTGAGCACTTCCACCCTAAATTCCTTACGTAACATGTTACAGATTACGTCAGGCTACAACCATGGGATAGGTTTTAGTTAGGATTTAAGTAGGGAAAAAATAGGATCTAACCCAATTCCTGGATAGATTTTTGTATTAATTTAGTTACGTGTTTATTCAGCACACCCACTAGATGGGTTTACTTCACGTTATCGAATTTTGAAAATGTTGAATGGCAATAATATCGTAAATGCCATACATTGAGTGTCGTTGCAGGATCGTGGTACAGTGAGGATCAGGAAATTTGCCCTTTCCTCACTGTAGTGCAATCTCGGAGTTGGTATATATAATTAGCAGGGGGTCGCCCCCCACAAGAACAGTTTAGATGTATGGCATTTATGATCATATTGCCGTTCGACATTTTAGTCTTTCAACAACATGATATAGACGCCACTAGACACAGTTGACTAAATGCAGGGGGAACCTGGGAGCACTGTCTGTTAAGGGATTTGATCAGGATCACATCATTTACAAATAGAGACAGAGAGAATCAAACCCCAGACTAAGGAATTAAGCTTATTATTACCCCATAGCTTTAATCATCCTCTACTGCTTGTGGCATTACACTGATTACATTGGTATGACACTTGAACCGGTGATATTCATATTACCTTTTGTGCCACTTAACCTTTAATATGTCCTGTTGCATTATTTTAGTTTTCTTAAGATTTATCATGAGTCCTAATTGGTTCATCTGTTTGGAAGGATGTTAGGTTATTAGTAATTTTACCACTAATATCTTTTTTTTCATTTTTTGAGACTTGTAAGATCATGTCATCTCTGTACAGAATTATACTTAACTCAGTCAAGCACAGAGTCAGTGAGTTTACAGATATATATAAGTGAGTAAAAGGTCCAGGACTGAGTTCTAATGAGCCTTTCTTGCAAAAAACGGAAAATACTATGAATAATTAGTGGTCTTGATAAACATGTTCAACTAATTTAGTTTTGCTGTGACTCAGGACTGTAAAGCATTAGCTCAGGAAGAAACATTTCATGCTTTACAGAATGAAATGGTATTGAGAAGATGATACCAGTCAGCTTTCTTTTATCCATAACTTTCGGGGACTTATCATTTAGAGACACAAAGGCTATGCAAGTGGTGCTATCTTCTTCTGAATCTATACGTCTGGGCATTTTGTAGGCCAAAAGATTAAATGTATGTTTTAACCTGAGAGGCCACTGATTTCTCCAGCATTTTAGTAATTAGAGAGAGGGGGCAAGGCAAGCATGAAGGAAGCAGCAGAATCTGTAGGTTCATTTTTATACAGTAGCAAAATGGTTGAAGTTTTTCAAGTTCTAGTGCAGAGTCCATAATTAGAGAAATATTAATGGTACACTGTAGTGTCACAACAACAAAGGTGTTACAGACATGTAAAGGCTTATTGCTTTTCAGACTGTGGTCTATTTTTTGTAGCAAGGAAGAACATTAAAGTTAACCATCAGATTATACAATTTTTTAGGATAATTTTTATTTTCTGTTATTTTGTTTCTGTGTTTATGCTAGTTGGGACTCAACTAGAATTTTTTAGTGTATTTTTGTTCATTATGACTGCTTGAATTTCATCTGTGCCGCAGTACATTTAATGAGATGCCATTTTAGTGGACTCATCAGGATGGTATCCAAACTTTAATACTGCAGTCTCCTCCATGTTGGAGAAATCCCTGCACCACTGTGGTCTGTCTCATACAAAAATATATTTTACAATTTTCCCTGGTCAAGATGTAAATGGTATTTCTTCTAGTATTTCCTGTTTGGAATGTGATCAAGTTGGAAGAGAGAGTGCAGAGGATCAATGCATTGAGCTATTAATGATCTGCTTTGTTTGGTCCAGGGTTTGATTCCAACAGTCTCCATTTGTCTACTACCTGACTTTTAATAGCTACACAATGCTCTTGAGAAAGTGGGCTAAAATTAATGAGCTGCTGGACTGCATGCCTACTAACTACCTTTGACTCTTAAGGTATCTGGAAGCTGTAAATGCATGTAACAGTAAAAGTCATTATGGCTCTTTTGCAGATTAGGTTTACTAACAATTTATGCAGTCAAAAATCACAATTCTAAGAATTTCTATTCTATTTTCATAATATTTAGCTAGGCATTCTATTGCAAGTTCCTCCTTCAATAAGTTATTTTTTGTGTTTTAGAAAAAAGTACTGAGGCATAAAAATGTGAAATCTGAAAATAATTTAGTTTGTAGAGTATTAACTGGCATGTTTGTAGATCAGAGTGTGTGATATACTTTAAAAAGCTTTCCAGTCAGCAGGCACGTGCATATAAGCACTGAGCACATGCAAGCAAGAGTGCCATTTTGAGGGAGCAGTCAGGGTGAGAGCATGCATATGTGTAGTAGTCAGTCAGTTAGTTCGTTTGTTTAAGTTTAATGTTCCTGCTATCCATCCTGATGTGTTTGTATGTAATAAGGTACTTAAATGAACACCCAAGCCTCATCATCTTATTCAGATATACAGGAGGAGTGACATGCTGTCAAAATGGGATCTGTAGTCAAAACCACACAGTTAAAATTGGAGGAATATACAGGAGTGGATCATCCTTACTGCTCAAACAACTCGCAAACAGGTCAGAAATGAATTCCAGGTACTTACACACACTTAAATGATTTTTTGCTGAACGAATATAAAACAAAGCACTCACAATGCTCAAAATGAATTTCTAATTAAACAAAATGTCCAAAACTGTGGCATATTGATAAAAATATTTGAAATAATTACAAAAATGTTTGGAACAGTATCCGAATTGCATAAAATTTATAAAAAAGGGAAAACAACCATTTTTTGCTATGTGCTACTTTTTCATATTAACTAAAGCTTTTCAAAGTATTCAAAGTGTGCAAAATGTTGGCAAGTGTGTGCAGTATTACAGTACAGTGAGTTCGCAAAGTACAGCCATTTCAAATACTATTTCAAAAGTACAGTCTTTCAAAGAGTTTATTGTGCATTTGATTGTTATTAAAAGTACCTGGTGTGTTTGCATGTATGTACATAATTACAAGGGGCATATTTGCATTGTGTTTTAACATAATTTGTTGGCATGGCGGAAGGACTTCGCAGACTGAGTCTGCTTGTGTTTGATAACACTATTGTAGAAAATTGGATAGTGTTTGATATTTTTATACAGGCTGCTTTTTCTGACAAAGACACATGTATAAAGGCATTTATTCAGGTTAATTTAGCTGTTTCAGAAGCCATTGAAAGAGAGCATTCATTTGTGTATGCACCTGCTTTGTATGCAGGGAGTGGGAAAACCGTCATATAGCGGTACCGACTGAAAAACAGGAAGACCCTGAATGTTTAAAACATAAATTTAGAGAAATGTGTAACCTCAAATTAATATTACAATGGATAGGCACATATTTTACACAAGAGATCAAAAGCCTGGTGAAATTTTTGCAACATATATAACCGACCTGAGAAATAAGGCTAAAGTGTGCAGATTTGGTGATTTGAGAGATGAGTTGATAAAAGACAGGGGTGTGTGGTATTAAAGATGATGCAATAAGAAAGATTTTGCTTCAAGACAGTGATTTAACTTTGAATAAGGCCATATAGATTTGTCAGATATATGAGCTCACAGAAGAGCAAATGAATATGCTTATAAATGAGAAACGCATGCTTCCAGTGCCCTCCAGTGTAATGCTGATGATATGCAGCACATGGTTAAACGATACAGGCCTAAGTGCATGGCCTCATCCCAAGCCTTTCTAGAAAATTCCAGGGCAGCTTCAGAGAAACCCAGAGCCTTTCTAGCAAAATGGAGAGCAAGCTCAGGGAAGCACAAGAGTGAGTCACCTAAATCAAAGAACATGCCCCCATCTAGCCTCAAAGTCAACTGTCATAATTGTGGTGGTAATCATGAACTTAAAAGAGAAAAATTGCTTAGCTTTTGGTGGCACAAATGTAAAAAGTGGAATCATTTCAAAAGGTTCTGTAAATCAAAAAAGGTTCATTCTTTCATTACAAAAGAGCATTCAAAGAAACAAACTGATCGATTAGAAAGCTGTGACCTTACTTTTTATGTTGATGGTGTGTCTGTGTTTGGTAAAACAGTCAATGCAATAGATTTGTGGGCAAAGAATGAAGGAGTTTGTACTGCTCAGATTAATGGGAGACCCTTATAGCTCAAAGTTGATACTGGTTCAAAGTGCAATGTTATGTCAGAAGAAGCATTCGCTAGAGCAAAAGCTGGTTAGAGGCTTGATTTGGTGAAATGTGCGAAGCTTGTTGCTTATGGTGCTGAAGATATTCAAACCAAAGGCTCGGTAGTGCTTTCATGTTACTCTATGGGGAACAGCTATGAGTTGCAATTTTATGTAGTCAAGAGACATGTACAGTCATTATTAGGCCTCAGAGACTGTTTGCAAATGGGACTGTGTTCATTTAATAAGGAAGTCCACCATGTAAGCTTTAAGGATAACAGCTCCAATTTTACCCAGACTATTTTTTCTGACTATGCTGATCTTTTCTAAGACAAACTAGGCAAACTCCCAGTTGTGTACTCCATGAAGCTAGACCCTGAAATAAGCCTATTCATCAGACCAGCACAGAAAGTTCCAGTAGCTATGCAGAACAGGGTCAAAGCTGAGCTAGACAGAATGGTGTAGCAAGGAGTAATTTCTCCAGCAGAAGAACCAACTGAATGGGTATCCTCCATGGTGGTAGCTCATAAGAAAAGCTCAGATGATATTCTAATATGTATTGATCCAAGAGACTTGAATGAATCACTAAAACAACCTCATCATCCAATGCACACAGTCAAAGAATTCACTGCTGTTTTGCCAAATGCCACTGTTTTTTCTGTCTTAGATGCAAAAAGTTCATTTTGGCAAATTTTGCTTGACCGTAAATCCTCATTGCTAACCACATTCAGTACACCATTTAGAAGGTACAGATTTCTGAGAATGCCATTTGGAATAAATTCTGCCAGTAAAGTCTTTTAGAGTGTGACAGAGCAAATGTTTTCTAGCTATCCATGTGTTATTAAAATAGATGATATTCTTGTATGGGACAATGGCGAAGTCGAACATGATAGAAACTTCAGAAAAGTTCTAGAATGTGCTTGTGAAGTCAGTCTTAAGCTGAAACCTCAGAAATGCAAATTCAGGCTATGAGAAGTTACTTATGTTAGTCATTTGTTTACCAGTTCAGGCTTACGACCAGATCCTTCCAACCAAACAGCAATTCTTGAGATGCCTCCTCCAGACAATATCCAAGTCCTATATTATTTTCTTGGCATGGTTAACTATCTTAGCAAGTTCATTCCAGATTTGAGCCAACTTTCAGCACCACTCAGAGAGCTGACATGCAAATATGTATCCTGATGCTGGTCAGAAGAACAACAACAAAGAGCAAAGAAACCCACAGAAATTTTGGTCTACTATCAAAAATAACATACATCCAAGACAAACTACAACCCCTGCCTCAATATAGCAAATAGCTCAGGGTCCATTGCAGAACAGTTCAATAAATATTCCATAGAAAGTATTTTATCACTAACCAAAAACAGCCAACAATACCCAACACCACCGCCCATAACAAACCGCAATAACACTATAACTTTTTCATTCTAACCCATCCCCACCACAACCATAGAAAGACTGCTAAGAAAATTTAAACCTACCACAATTGCAGCAGTTAACTGGCCATCTGAATATTTAAAAATTGTAGCCGAAGCCATTTCATACCCTGTGTCAATACTGCTTAATTGAACAATTGCTGAATAATATATCCCATTTCTCATATATTATACACCTACACAAAGGTGGAATTTCAACTGAGCTTACAAACTATAGACTCGTTGAAATTCTGTCCCCACTGTCTAAACTCTCTTATCTCACTAGCAGTAACCTACTGAGCAAATCCCACATGGCTTCAGACCCTACCATAGTACCACTACAGCACTCCTTAGCTTTACTAACACCATAAACCAATTTAGAAATTAAGGGAAAATAGTTTCATCTGTATTTCTTGATATGTCTAAAGCCTTTAATATAGTTTCCCACCACAAACTCTTAACAGTACTTTCAAACCTCAAGCTCAGCCTCCCCGCTCTCTCCTGTTTCCAAAGTTATCTATCAGGCTGACAGCAGGCAGTGAAGTGGCTAGAAGTCCTCTCCCCCCTACTCCCTATCTCACTAGGAGTCCCACGAGGGTCCATTCTTGGCCCTCTGTTGTTTAGTATTTTCATTAATTACCTCAATATTGCCAGCCGACAAGCTTCCATAATACAGTATGCAGAGGATTCCGTCCTTCTATATGCAGTACCTAACTTACAACAGCTCCAAGATATAACTCAAAAGATTTTCACTCAAATAGAAACATGGCTATCTAAATCTCAACATGTACTTAACCCTAGCAAAACTAAACTCTACTTTTTCATCCTACCTGTCCCAGAGAACCCCCTTCCATCTTCTATATCACTGCTTCTAATAATGCAGAAATTACCCCCAACACTTCCACAAATTACTAGGAGTTGCAATTGATAATAGACTAAGATTCGACTTTCACAAATTTCAAACGGTAAAAAAAAAAAATTCACAAAAAATGGGAACCCTTTATAGAAAAAAAAAATTCATAACAGATACCTCTCAAATTACTATTGCCAGAACCCACTTACTGTCTACTCTACGTTATGCCTCACCCATCCTTGTCAACCTTAGAAAAACAAATTTAGACAAATTAGAAACATGCTACAACAAAACAGCAAAATTTGCCACAGACTCTTCACAGAGGACGCACCACTGTCTCACTCTAAAAAACACACCTGGCTAGAACTACCTCAACTGCTAACTTATAATCAGTTAACTTGGCCCACAGAGTACTATATCAACCTAAGAAAGCTCCAGCTCTTCTAAATGTGCTTCAGCCATACTCCAACATAAGTAAACTTTACTCAGCAAACAAATCGCTACTACGAGTCATTAAATCTGAACACACTGCTGGGGACTGCCTATATTCCTACCATCTTGCTAAATCCTGGGACATATTTCAATCTATTAGAAGCACCCCAACCTAACCCAATTTAAAAAAATACTCAAACGACATTTACCAGACTCATGGCTTTGCAAATATAACAACTCAGGCTATGTATAAACTAATATAAGTATTTCTATCTCCCTCACAAAACTGTCTGTATAACATGTTTCTGTCTTACACACACATTTCTTTTATTACTTTTTTCTTATTCTACATATTCAGTATCACACTACCTTAAACAAACAACCTTCTCAAACTTAACCTCACAATCAAAATCGCTCACCTTTTACTCCTTTTTCTCATCCCTACCTCCCTCACTTCTTCCTCCACCTGTTTCCATTAGTAACAAAATGGAATAGTATGTTATAAAATACATGATTCTCTATTTCTTTACTATAAATTGTATATTATACTACAATAGATAGGTTCACTAAGCTTCCATATACCAATCAATTATGAATCACAGTAAGAACAAATCAGACTTTCCTATATTGCTCAACTGTATTGTTATTTATACTATGATTTTCTTACTAACCTGAATTGATTATTTCTGCAGTTTATGTACTTTACACTACAAGTTCACTGTAAATTTCATTATCATTGTACAAATTCCTTTATCATTGTATAAAAATATTTATGCTATGAATGTTATTACTCTGTTACTGTGTTCTGCCATGATATGGAGATTTTCTCTCCAGGCCTCGGCTGAAAATGGGTTCTCCCAGTCGGACTCTCTCTTGGTAAATAAATGTAAAATAAATTTAAATAAATAAATGCATTCAATGTCATGAAAAAGGGAATTGCCAGTCCACCTACTTTAAGATACTATGAAGTTCACGAATCAGTAACTCTTTGCTGTGTTGCTTTTAAGTTTAGTCTTGGTGGTCATTCTTCAAGAGCATAGACCAGTAGCCTATGCACTGAGAACTCTAGCCCAAACTGAGATGCAGTATGATCAGCTAGAGAAAGAATTCTTGGCAATTGTGTTTGCATGTTCAAAGTTCCATGATTATATTTATAGCCGGCCTATTCAAATTGAGACTGAGCACCAGCCTCTAGTTACTATTTTGAGAAAAACAATGCACTTAGGTCCATCTAGATTGCAAAGCATGATACTCAAATTGCAAAAGTACAATTTCATTCTTATCTACACAAAAGGCAAACTTCTTTATCTTTGTGATACTATATCCAGATCACCTAGAAAAAACACTGAACAGCATTAAAATGAGAAACTTGATTTTGAAGTTATGGAAGTGAGACATTTTTCTTCCACACGTCTTGATGAGCTTAGAACTCACACAGCTTCAGATCCAATTCTCCAAATGTTCAACCACTTCCTCAGTTGAGGATGGCCTTTTAAGCAATCTTGTTTCCCAGTAGACATGCAACAATATTTTCCTTACAGAGATGAGATTTTGTCTGACAATGGTATCATCTTGAAAGGTCCAAAAGCAATTGTTCCAAAATTCTTGCAATAAGAGTTTATTAAAATCTTGCATCGTGGCCACCCAGGAACTGATTCTACCAAAAGAAGGGCAAGAGGACTAGTATTTTGACCTTCTGTGTCAAACGACGTTGAGAGTTCTCTCTCATCTTGTTCTGTTTGTAATAGTACTAAAAGCATCAACAAAAAGAACCACTTCAGTAAGCCAGATTCCTGAACTACCTTGGTCGACAGTAGCCACAGACATTTTTTAGTGGAATGATCACATTATTTGGTATTAGTAGACTCTTGTTCAAATTGGTTCGAGATTGACCTACTTCCTAACCTAACATCCAATACTGTCATTATTAAGTTGAAGAGACAATTTTCTGCCTATGGTCATCCTCACAGAATCAGTTCTGATAATGGTGCACAGTTTACAAGTCAGCAGTTCAAGAGATTTGGTGAAGCGTGGGACTTTGTTCATTTTACAAGTAGTCCTGAATACCCGCAATCAAATGGCTAGGTGGAACGGGCAGTTCAAAGTGCAAAACAGCTGATAGAGAAATTGAAACGAGACAATAGTGATGTTTTTTCTAAATCTCCTGAATCTCAGAAATATTGCTCGCAATAATCATCTTGGTTCACCTACTCAGAGACTTATGTCAAGGCAAACCAGAACCACACTACCAATCAGTAGCAATTTGTTGGTTCCACGTGCCAAGAACAACAAAGCAGTGAAAGCTCAACTCTTGAAAAAGCATTTGTCCTAGAAGTCCTATTATGATAAGACCAGTAAACTGCTCAATCCATTAAAAGAATGAGAGATAGTGAGAATGCAGACAACAAAATGTTTTGATCAGATTGGATTTGTGAAAAGTTTGCATCAAGAGCTGAGATCGTACAGTGTAGAATCACAGGGAACAGAATTTAGGTGGAATCAGAAGCATTTATTACCGGTATCTGAGCCTGTGTTGCAGCATCTTGCCTGTAATAAAGACTCTATTTCTCAGAGTGACTTATCCAATGTTCTACCAGAGGACATGCCAGCAGATATCCCTGTTCCTGAGAATATCCCCGAGAGTCCTAAAGTAGAGCATTCAGCAATGACTGTCCATGTTGCTAAACCCAGTCCTAACTATTACATTATAATATCAGGTCACGTTTTCAAACTTAGTTCCAGATACATGGCATCTAGGACATGAATGTTGTTTTGTTCATTATTGTCTGTCTAATTTGCATGCCTATTCAAATGTTATTAGCATTGCAAGATGGCTCAGTAAAGAGGAAGGATATAGATCAGAGTGTGTGATATACCTTTAAGAAGCTTTCCAGTCACAGGCATGTGCATATAAGTACTGAGCATGTGCAAGCAAGAATGCCATTTTGAGTGAGCAGTCAGGGTGAGAGAATGCATATGTGTAGTAATCAGTCAGTTAGTTCATTTAAGTTTAATGGTCCTGCTATCCATCTTGATGAGTTTGTATGTAATAAAGTACTTAAATGAACACCCAAGCCTCATCGTCTTATTCAGATATAAAAGACAAGCAACAATGTTCATGGGAAATGCTTGAATGAAGTAATGAATTTTAAATGTAAAGCACAAAATAAATTTTTAAATCGGTGATTTATTTATGTAATTATATGGCATGGTATTATTTTTCATAGCTATATCTAATCTATTTATTTGTTCCTATAGCAGTATGTGTTGTCTGCTTTATAGGATTTCTAGTCATCTTATAGCACCATTAATTATCATTCTGAGTTGTCCATTTTGGATTTTGAATGAATGTTTTGTTTTCGTTACTGAGTTCTGCATCATCTGACATTGATTTATTACTTTATACGTGGTTTACAAAGTTTCTATGACCAGACTGATGTTCTATTTGTCATTACAAGTGAAAATGCTTACTGGTTAATTTCAAACTTCTATAATGTGTTGTCATCATCTTGAAGTGATTCTGTGGTTTGATTGTGTGTGTGTGTGTGTGTGTGTGTGTGTGTGTGTGTGTGTGTGTGTGTGTGTGTGTGTGTTTGTTTGTGTGTGTGTGTGTGGTTTTTTTTCTGAGTATTAACCTTGCCTCATCAGAATTTTATTCTTTGGTTTAATATCTGAAGAGGTGAACTCTCAAGTGACTTCTTCATGAACTGTACCACTAGTGCATATCTAGAAATTGTTGCTCTAAATTTATCAAGGTATATTACTGGATTCTCGTTTCTTTTCCTACAGGTTAGTCATACATCTCAATCTCTTAATGCAAGAAATCAGGACAAAGCCTTATATAATGGCTAAACAAAGGTCCAAAATAGACAGTTTTTAAATATTGCTGTTACAAACTTACAAAGTTGATAGAATAACAAGTTTTGCATTAACATGATTTTTTTGAAGGACATGAAGCCCGAAACTCAAATGTCTTTCATTATTTCCTGACTTTAATCCAAAGCTATTTTTTAGAAAACCAATTTTTTAAGAGGAACACGCTAAAAATAGATGGCAAAAATCTGGACATTCTGTGAAAATTTGGGCAGTTAAGATGTATGACATCAGTAAGGTGCTCAAAATTGTCTTTCAAGCTAAGAGGATTTTGTAGGGTATCCTCAGTAAGGTACAAAACATGGACATCTAGGAGACTAAACAGATTATTGCCTGCTACAAGTCTGGTATCTTCAGGGCTTAAGATTTTTTTTAAATGACAGAGAGACTGTACAGTTCGTGAAACGTATTTGCCTGTGTGCTAGAAACATAATTTAAAAATGAATGCAAGGATAGAATCTCTAGACTGGCAACATAAAGCAATTTTTCTAACTAAGAGCATTATAGAATTTTACTCTGCTTTCTTGCATGTGATATTCATGTCTTACGTGGTAGTGCAGTTTTAAAAGTTGTTTGGTCTAAGAACTGTTCAATGTCACAAATGTGCCTGATACAACTGTCTTTCGGCTTTTCCCAGTTAGGGGTCACCACAGCGGAACTCTGGTCCACTAATGATTGGCAATAGATTTTTACGTGCTGGCTTGCCAGGCCTAACGCACAACCTTCAACGAAGGAATGCCCATTCACTCATGTCGACACACAGAAGACGCTCTAACTGAGAATCGAACATGCAACATCTGTGAGGCCACAACGCTACCGCAGCACCACCACCGCAGCGTCACAAATGTGCCTGATGTTTATTCAAGAAATGTATCACTGGAATGTGTGAAAATTAAAAAAAAACATAATAATAGAGACGATTAGTAGATATAAACAAGGATTAGGTTTAAAACTTTTTTCTCTTGTTGTCAATTAACATTTTGAATGTACTTTGACCTGTATATTATACATTCATTTATCTTATCTGTTAATATTATTGACTTTAACACAATACCCTTTTTGCTTTGGTGCACTCTTGTTATCATGGGTGTTGTGCCTTTTTCTTAAATAACCCCCTTTTGTGTAATGTGTTTCTATTTTTATATTGCTTTACTAACAACAGATACAGCTTAAGTAACTTGACTTCTTATAACACCATCCATTATTCAATTATTCAGTTTAGTTCATGCTAAGTTAGCACATGGTTTTATTTAGTTAGTGTTCATTCATTCATTAATTTGCCAGTTAACTGATTAAACTAATATAGAATTGTAGAGTATTCTGGAACCAATCCCAGCATTTGAAGGACACAAGGCATTAAAACTGGTCTTGAAAGATGTGTCAGCCTGTTGCAGGATACATGGACACTCACTTTCACATTGTATGCACATCTGTGCACAAGTCAGAGGATCAACATTTATATAAGGCACACCATTTGGATGTGTATGGGGTAAGGGACTGGAGCACCAGATGAAAACTGCATGGACCCAAGCAGAGCATGCATGTATTTTTTTATCTTCCAGGAGGCTTAAGATGAGTACCTTGATTATATCCCATCAGTTTGGAGCTATGCATATTACACTAGTTAATTATACTAGTGAAATATCATGTCATTCTGTCATGTGGTACTACTTTGAACTTTACTTCTTGATCTGAAAAAAAATGTTTAGTTCCTAAGCCTGCCACAAATCTGATTGACATTATGTTCTGGTGGCTTCAGGCATCAAGCTTCATATTCATAATAACATTTTAACAAAGCTTCCACATGCTTACTGTGTAACCGTATAAGTGACTTAACTGACAAATGTTGCAAGTGAATCTATAAAAGGGCATCTGTGCCTAAGGTGTCTTGCATAATTTGAACCAAGAACTGCAATAAAATAAAATTGCCCTTTCTCTGTATATATACATATATATATATATATATATATATATATATATATATATATATATATATATATATATATTTTTATCTATCTAAATATATATATATATATATATATATATATATATATATATATAAACACACACACACACACACACACACACACACACACGTGTGTGTGTGTGTCTTCTTCACTCTCTTACTGTAGACACTTCTGGACCTCCCATGAAAAATGCATCTTGCTCCTTTGTTTGCTCAATAATCCCAGAAAAACTAGACTTTTAGACAAATAAAAGCAAAGCACTGTATTTGGAAGTCAAACAATCTGTGTACCCTACCCCCCCCCCTTTTGCAGCTGCTTTTGTAAGCTTGCTACTATGATGGAGAATTAGAACTGCATCCTGGAGATGACATAGGAATATTAATACCTTGGTAGACCACAGCTGTTAGGAGTACAAACCATGTGTAACTTTAAAGAAATCCCAATCCCTCAGAGACACACGCTCAAGGGATCTAAACCTTGTCATCACAATGAACAAAACATGCTGGAGGGATAGGTTCCTGACCCAGAGACTCCCCAGACTCTGGAATAGACTGCCTATACATGTCAAGCAGAGCGCCTCTTTGGCCCTCTTCAAAAGGAACCTTGATGATTGGATGGGACATAGGAAATTCACCCCAGGGATCATGTCACTCGCCCTACTAGACAGGGGTCCAGGGAAGTAAATACTGTGGGAAGAAATAGCCAGAGAATTGTTATGGCTAGACTTGTATAGGCACTAGGGCCAATAGCCTAGTACCAACCTATGAACCTATAAACCTAAAAGACTGTTATAACAATTAGCCCTGGCAAGGGTTTCACTAATGCAGTCTTTGTTCATTACTGGCTAGTTTTCATTATGTTAATGATGCCAAAGTAATTAAAAGCTCTCACCAGAAGACTACAGCTCCTCCTGCAGTGGGATGTTGGTATTGACCAATCATTTTTCCCTTTATGTTAGAATGCCCAGATGAATCGGTTGGGCAGTGATATAGTGCTAGGCATATCCATGATATATGATTATGTGTTATGTGTTATGTTGGTAATACAGAAGGTAATAATAGACAAATGCTGGTGCTTCTCCATCACCACCCAGCCCCACCTTCCCTCTGCCATATTGACTCATTCAGTCTGTCATCCAGACTGGCCATAGCCACAACTTGTCTCAACCTATTAGGGATAAATTTCAACAGAATCAGGGACAAATCAAGAAGTAATTGGGGGCACTTTTAAAATATTAGTACTACTAATTTGAGATGTTGACAGAATAAAATAATGTGAATTAATATACATTTTCTGAATTAAACAAACATGATATACTTCTGTTTATTGTGATGGTTTATTAATTGTAATTCACCACATTTTATCCAAAAGTCACCAGCTTTAGGAAGGATTAAGGGAGGCAATTTGAGTTAAAATCAGGGACAGGTGAGAGGTATGGACTTCAGCTCCTTCAGAAAATGCATGTTAACATAAATGCTAATATATCAAGATTCTAATTTCATAACAGTGATATTTAAAAGTCTGTCCCTATTTTTGAACCTTTGTACCCCCGTTATTTTAAGCTTTCTCAGAATTTTTTGAGGTTGAGAAGTATGCATACCTCTTATAATTACATCCATCCAGTGCTCATCAATCTAGCTCTCTCACATATACCCACTTCCTTTTTCATGCACACAAGCACCCATGCACTTACACATTAAGACAGAAACATAAACACATTAATACAGTCATGTATGCATTCTTCGATTCACCTTTCTGATTGTATTAACCTGATTGTATTAAATTATATTCCTTGTATAATACAGCACCACTTGTTAGAATGTGTTTTAAATTTGTAGTTTGGAACAGTCTTCTAGTAAGCAATGAAACAAAATGTATGAACCAATAATGACAAAACTACCAATTCAGAAAATTTCAACCATAAAAGGCCATTCAAAATTCTGTCATTACAATCCACCAATATCAGTAAATATGCAAAATCTCTGCAGAAGTTAAGTCATCTAAATAATTGCACATTAAAGGGATCTGTGGTGCAATGGTAGCGTTGTTACCTCACAGCAAGAGGTTCTCCCGTTCGATTCTCAGCTGGAGTGTGGGGAGTGCCTTCTGTGTGGAGTCTGTATATCCTCCCCATGGTTGGGTGGGCATTCGAAAAACATGTGCAAATGGGTATGCCTTCATTGAAGGTTGAACATTGAGCTGGCACCTCGGCATTCGTGAAAATCTACTGCCAATCATTAGCGGACCAGAGTTCCGCTGTGGCGACCCCTAACCGGGTAAAGCTGAAAGACAACAACAGTAACTAATGAAGAGGTTGCTGCTAGCAAACAACTTTATATTTCATTGTTTTATCTACAAATAAAGTGCCTGTTGCCCTTGAAGAATAAATTGCCTGTGTTACATTAAAAAAATTATAAGCTAGTAATATTGCAATGGGGACTGTATGGCAAACTGATAACAGCTTCACAGCTACTAGGTAAGTCCTCCAAAGGAGGACATTCACAGAACTGCAACATACATTCCCTTTAAAGTACAACACAGTACAGTATCAGCGATCCATCTGTATACTGTGGGAGTAGAACCCACAGCCTTCTGCATCAAAAGTAAGTATACTACCTGTTGCGCTACTAACAATGCAAGCCGACTTGGCATAAGCAGCACCAAACTTCTATTTCCCTGAAGCTCTCAGCTCCTTGTAAAATCCACTTCACACTCAACTAAATATCTTAACTTCGCAGCACAAGAAATTTGGAAAAAGCCAACATTTATTTTGGGGGTGGGGGTGGGCAAAGGCCCAAAACCAGGGACACATTTTAAACATTGCTTTTATAATCTTAGAAAGTTGCTAAAATAAAGTGTTTTGTGTTACCATGTGTTTCCTGAAAGATAGGAAGACTGAAACTTAAAGGGCTATCATTATTTAGTGAATTCAGGTCTCACTAATTTGCCAGAAAACCACAAATTCTAAGAGGAACAATCCAAAAGTATGAGCCAAATATTCTGTGAAAATCTGGGCAGTTGAGAGCTATGGACTCAACTCCTTGAATCACAAGTGGTGGTATGGGTAGAGAATTCAGGCTCTTTCTCCTTGTACCTAAGGTACAGGGTTTGAGCCTGAGTAACACTAACCACCAGGTGTACCTAACTGGGGCATTACACACACGCACGCTTTTCTTTTTTTTTATCTGTTTGTTTTAATTTTGTGCTCTTTAAATCGCAAAAGCGGTGCTTAGTGAGTGTAAAATAATGGTGGCCATTAGTTTTGTTACAGTCCAAACTCTGATGCAGCTTAACATGCTGCAGTGAAGTGGCGAACTTGTTTTTCAGCAGGCATTACCTGTACATTAACACCCTGTTCTCTAGTAAGAGTCGAGATGTGGAAGACGTCCATTCTGTGATACATATTACTGTTGTGGTATAATACACCCAGAGTGTTAGACCGAGAAATTGAATATTTACCAGCAACTGTAATGGCAACAGGCTTGTACAGCATTTGAAATTATAGACATAGTCAATTTAAATGATATAGTTCAGGTGTTGGCATCTGATCTGAAATAAAAGAGAACAAGAGAGGGAGACCAATACTCTGTGGCATTCAAAGTCCTACTCTAGAACTTAAAGCATAAGTAATCTGATGAAGACCTGCTACTACTCTTGTTTTGTTAGCGTGGGTGTCAAATTTCCTTCGGCTACATGCCACCTTTTAAAAAGGCATCTGCGGCAGTGAGAATTGTCAGGGAAAGTAGGACATGCAAGGTGAAATGTCATTTAGTCTGAGAATCCTGGACTTGCAGCATAATGGTAACATTGTAGCACATTCCAGTGTAGCTTTTCAAACCTCTGTGCATATAACACTCTGAAACACTGACTCAAAGGATTGCTGTTGCATGACTAGTAGTGCTGGCAATGGTGACCATTTTTTTTTTTTTTTGTTATGTAGCATATACAATGCAGTATCATTACCTTGTGAATCAGAAAATCCATGATTTTTTTCTTTCTGTTTATGGACCTTGCATACAAATGAATCCAAGAGCATGCCAGATACTTAGTCACAAGAATTTAGCAAGTCAGACCACTACCAACCATCAATAAGTCATTACAAAGACACATGATAGAGTCAGACTATGACAACATTTTATTAGAAACAAGTGAGGCTTGCTGAACAAGCAAACAAATTCTAAGAATAAAATGAAACTTTCACCTTTGAGTTATAGGCTTGTGTAGCTCTGTTTAAAATGATTTACTGCTGTATTAGCACTGAATAGACCTTGATACTGTGTAATTTTTCAGGTTATGATCTGATTCAGTATCGGGTGACACTGTATTGGCCAGCCCAGTGGAAAATGCCTAACCATTTCTGTTTTGCCAGTATTCTTATAGCCTTTATTTTTCCCATTACTGTGTATTCATTCATAGGCCACACCATTGGTACAAGGTCTTTTGGAATGTCACTGCCTATGCTTAGAAGTACAGGGTAACCTCATTTCTGTTTTATTTTATTTTACAAAAGAGTACTGCACATGTTTATCTACTTTTACCCCAAATCGTAAACCTGTAGGGGCAGGCTTTATTTAGATTCATTGGCTCTGGTAGTATAACACATCTAGTGGCTGTGATCTGTGGATAAACTTCATTACACAATAGTTTGTTTGATTCCTTTGTTATTGACTTTAATTAAAGGATATTATTGTGTATCATTTAACTTTACAAGGATACCCTGGTCTCCATTGAAAATAAGCAGGTGTGCCTAGTGGGCTCATATCATTTATAATGGGAAGAATATAGTAGAGGGTGATGAAGAGCTATGAACTGATGCTGGCAAACAGAAGTTTTCTGATTCCTCTGATTATATATTTTAATAGTACTCTGTACATGACTATATTGTTTTTCCAAGAAATGTAGACCTGTTAAATAATATTTAGAAAGTAGCAGGACACAGACTCAGTCCCAGCAATACTTACAGCACATTGTTAAATAATCTCACTAATAAACGTAATCCTCTGAATGAACTGTTAACTGTTCAGTGCTCTACACAATTATACAAACTGCTGTTCAACTTGTTAATACCTCCCATGATCTCATGGGCTTTAAACTTTGAGCTACAATAGCTAGAAGTAATTAAGTAAATAATTTGACAAAATGGAGTTATTTGACATCTCCATAAAATGTAGCATTTGTATACTTCAGTTGATTGCCTATTATACCTGCTATACATATAGATGATGATTCCCAAAGCTGTACCAGAAAGTAAGTTCTAAGAGCTCCATACAAGGAAACCATGCAGTTTATGCCAGGCTGTGGAGAATATTATGCTGTGCTGTACTGTGCTGTCTTACTGTATTATGAAGAAATCACATGCAGAAGGTGACAAGAGGGCTCCATTTACCCTGTGGATTGCCTATTAAAACATACAGAAATGACAGGGGGGAGGGGGCCATGTACCCCAGGGTTTCCATATTAAAACATGCAGAAAGTTACAGCAGGTTCCCTTATACCTATGGAGTGTCTGTTAAAACATGCAGGAAGTGACAGAAGTACCCCATATGTATATTACAGGTTAAAACATAGAAAGTGAAAAGAGGACCTCGTGTACCTGGAGATTGCATATTAAAACATGCAGAAAGTTACAGGAGGTTCACATTCACCCTAGAGACTGCATGTGGAAACATGCAGAAAGTGACAAGAGGATCCCATATACTCTGGTGATGGCATGTTAAAACATGCAAAAGGTGATAGGAGGGCTCCATATACCCTGGGGATTGCATGTTAAAATATACAGCAAGTGAAAAGAGAAGAGAACCCCATATGCCCTGGGGATTGCATATTAAAACATGCAGAAAGTGACATGAGGGTCACATATGCCCTAGGGATTCTATATTAAAACATGCAGAAAGTTATAGGAGGTTCCCATATGCCCTAGGGACTGCATGTTGAAACATACAGAAAGTGACGGGAGTGCCCCATTTACCTTGGGAATTTCATGTAGAAAGTTACAGAAGGTACCCATATATCCTGGGGACTGCACTTTAAAACATAACAGAAGTTGCAAGAAGGTCTCATATGCACTTGGGACTGCATGTCAAAATATGCAGAAAGTGACAAGAGAGCTGCATGTACCCTGGGGATTGCATGTTATAACGTCAAAAGTTAAAGGAGGTTCTGGAGATTGCATATTAATACATGTGGAAAGTTGCATATATAAAAAAAGTTGACATATAACTTTGGGTACAAGTTAAAACAAAAGTAGGTGACAGGAGGTCCCCACATACCTTAGAGATTGCATGTTAAAACATGTAGAAAGTTACAGGAGGTTCCTATATACCCTATGGACTGCATGTTCAGTTATGGAAAAACTGACAGGAAGGTCCCTCCATATACCCTAGGGAATGCATGTTAAAACATGCAGAAAGTGACAGGATGTTCCAATATAATGTAAACATGAACACAAGGATAAGCAACACATAAACAACAAAAGATAAAAAGGACCAAACCAACACTGCAACCAACCGTTTAATAGAATAAATGAAATAAAATAAAATAAAAACTGAGTGTTTTTGTCTACGTTCAAACATACATATACTTCATCAGAATGATTGTGTCTACCACTGATGATGTTGCTGAATACAAAAGGACAACCAATCACAGACAACATAGTGCACATTTCAGGGTGATGTTATGAACGCTGGTTAGATAGAAATTGTAGTATATTGTATACATGAATAATATGTGGGTAAAATTCATCCCATATACCCTGGGGATTGCATTTTAAAACATAAGGAAAGTTACAGGAAGGACCCATTTACCCTTGGGACAGCATGTTAAAACATGGAGAAAGTTGCAGGAAAGTCCCATATACCACCAACAATTGGGGCAACTTGGGATAAATATGGCTAGGCTTGCAAGGGCTCTAGGGTTGCTAGCCTAGTAACGTTCTATGAACCTTTGAACCTATGAACCCTTGGGATTATAGGTTAAAACATAAAGTAAGTGGCAAAAGGGCCTTATATACTCTGGTGACTACATGTTAAAACATTCAGAAAGTGACTGGAGGGCCCAATATACTCTGGGACTGCATGTTAAAAACAGTCCAGCACTGTTCTGGTTTGTCATCATAATCATTTGTAACCCCCAGAGAAGAGTTTATTGCCAGTAGATGATCTTGTTCAAAAAGAATCACTAAGGCTAATTCTCTGCCATGTCATGCTTGCTTTCTAATAACTTGTCTTCAGAAATAAGACTCATATTAACTTTTATCTTGTTTCAAAGACAGGCTTAAATGATCTTGTTAATATATAAAGGTGCACTTTTAGAACTTTGTCAGATGTGGACACCAATTGAGTTATATAGTGGGCTTGGCAGAGTATGTGAACCTTGTGCCTTCATTTATTTGAAGTGTTATATACGCATGTTAAGTAGCATGATGATAATCCAGTAAAAATGGGATACGGTAAGATAATCCAGATCTTTCTTACAGAATGTATCTGCCACGGAAAGCACTCAGCAGCAAAATATAGACTCATCTAAGTTGCTATGGTCTTTGATTTAATTATACTTAATTAGGGGCTTAAGGTATTCCCTACCTAACATCCAGAAGTCTATCTATTTCTCTCATTGTATGTCCCCCAGTCAGATAACTTTCGATTACTTAAAGATCTGACAAAAAAATCTTATGAATCTTTTTTATGTCAAATTTAAAATTACAAGAATAGTCATAGACTGTTAAATGTGCATTCAGGCACCTGATGAAAAACAGGAGTATACAATATGTTCTTGATTTCATTTCCCATTCCTTAAAACACATTAGCTTAGTTTTAACATGCATTCTCTGGGGTATATGGGGAACTCCTGTAACTTTCTGCATTTTTTTAACATTAGTTTTGTGTAACATGCACCGACACAGCACAAATTCAGGTAAGTACTTTTGCAGGAGTACAAACTCCTTATATTCTCCACCCACCATTACTTTACTATTTTTACTGCAAAGTCACAAAAACATGTAGAAAGATCAATAATTTAACAAAAAAAAAAACATTACTTGCTTTTTATGTATGGTGATGTAACCTTAGAAAAAGTTAATACAGTTCTGTCAGTCTAAAACATATTGCTACAATATGCAATAAACAACCAAACATGAGTGAAACATACAGTCAAATATCTTAGCTTGACCACGAGTTGTGAGCAATCCAGCTTTTTTTTTTACAGGAACAAGAACCCTGGAAAAATATATGCACACCTTGTTAATATGGAATGTTACATATAAGCACATACTATTTCAGTAGCCTTATGACCAAGCATGAAATTTTAAATGCTGGTTGTAAAGTAGATGATATTAGAGAAGAGACATACTTTATGCTAAAAGACCTTTCTGTTTCCTTTCACTGATCATCTAATGTCCAGTGAATCCCCAGACCACACAGCAGTTTTGGGTATGGGCCCCCTAACCGACATCTCCTCAGTAAGAGATTGGTAACATCTAAAAGACTATATACCAGGGACTTCAATGATGTCATAAATTAGCAGGAAAACTTCTACACGGGATTACATTTCTGTGGGACAGTAATCCCTAAAAAATGTCACTTGCAGTTTACCCTCCTACAATGCCTATCATAATATATTCTGGATATGATACCTTTGCTATATCCCATCACAAAGACTGCTCCTTCCTTGCCAGGGGAAGAAGCCTTCTAACTGTTAGGTGTGAGTCCTGGCACAGATAGTGAATGAGAGGGTAGACTACAGGCTGTCATTGCTGGTCAATGAGATTTTTATCTATGTAACTAAGAGAGCTGATTTCCACAGAACACCAGCATGCAGTAGTGCAGTGGTAGCATTGTTGCCTCACAGCAAGAGGTTCTCCCCTTCGATTCTCAGTTGGAGTGCAGGGAGTGTCTTCTGTGTGGAGTCTGCATGTCCTCCCTGCAGCTGGGTGGGCATTTGAAAGACATGCGTAAATGGACTTGCCTTCATTGAAGGTTGAACGCTGAGCTGGCACCTCAGCGTTCTTGAAAATTTACTGCCAATCATTAGCGGACTGGAGTTCCGCTGTAGTGACCCCTAACCGGGAAAAGCCAAAAAGACAAACAAACCAGCATGCAGTATATCTGAAATCATGTGCCATGCATGTGACTGTGGAATGTTACTCATAGTTCATTAAATTATTCTTGCAAAGAATGTGGATCCATTCTCCCTTGTCTATACTAGGCAGCTTAATTCTGCAGCACCCGTCTCTGACCCTCCCTCCTTCCTTAAACAGGATGCCTGGCCTCTGGCCTTTGAGAGCTATTCCACTGCCTGGCCATCCACACTCTAGGTCACTGGCTGTTATAGTGTGGCAACTAGACTTTGATCAAAATTGATTCAGGCACTGTAGGAAGGTGATATACAGCTTTCAAATGGAATGGCATTTGTATCTGAAGAATCTGGGACAAATCCCAAGATAATCAGGAAAAGAATGGTACAAGTTAGGTACTCTTTTGGTTTTAATTTTGTTAATTTAGAAAAGTGTAAAAGTAAAAAGATCATATTAAGATCAATTTCTGAAAAATAAGATGTTTGTATAGGCTTACATTGGCATTACTTACTGACTGTAATTTTTTCATTCTTTGCAAGAAAATTACACTTTTAAGAAAAATGACAAAGACATTCTGATGCAAGATACTTTCAAAAATCTAAGACACTTGGCAAGTTTATAAACATTTATGTCTGAGATCTAATTTGAAACAAACCTTTTTCTCTTATATGAAGGCATATTTTGTAGTGGGGTCAAGTTCATTGCTGCCACTTTACTGTAAGACAGCACTACAAATCTGATGCAAACATTAGTTAAAATAAACTGTGTTTTCAGGTAGTAAATCAAGTTAAAAATGCCAGTACTATGTAAATATTTAACAACTATTCACAACACTTCATTAATTACAACCACTTTTTAAATTAATTAATGTGGTAGAATTTCACTATTAGTTTGAATAAAATGTGTTATTTAACCCATCTGTAAAAATGAGCCGAGGCATATCCCCTTCAATTCTTTATATACAATGTCTTTGTCTTTAATTCATAGTTACATTTTGTATAGTACCCAAAGCAACCACAAGTGGCTTTGCATTCTACACAAGGGGTTTTCAATTCACAGACAACTTGTTGCTTGAGAGTGTGCACAGCTCTGCTCTGATGAGCAGTGAGGGTTTTCAGAGCTGCATGTGCATGTAAATAAATGTGGTTTTCTGCAGACATGGCCTAATGCTAAATAGACCCTTGGGCATCCCAATGCACTGCTCTGCAAGGATTCATGTGTATTATGATGATTCACAGTCGCCCTTACTACTCAAGATCCATAAAAAATAATTTCTCAAAAATAAATTAACACTATATTAACTTTAAATTAAAATTCTCCACAGTAGAACTGCAGTATTGCTTTCCTCAAATTCATCCCCATCCTTTCCCCCCTCCACCTTTCCTGTTTTCTTTTCTTCAAGATTATTCTTATTGAAAATACTGCATATAGTTTCTTCAAACTAGTGTTTTCAGCGTCTTCAGTATACTAATGTTCATTGGACAACTACTATGATTGATTATTTAGGTCAAATTCAGAAACTTTGGCTTCCCTTATGCAAGGCTTTGTGCACCATAAAAGGGCACACAAAGCCTTATCTGATATACAAACAACACTAATGCTATGGAGCAGGAAGAGAGAAGAACCCTTATGCAGTACTGCTCCATGGAGCCCCAACTACCTATCCCCTTTGTTAATAAGCCTACCTCTGATCATACACCATTCACAGAAAGTGGAATAGTACTGTATGTGTCAGGTCCTGTAATGTTAGCTATATATGTCATATCCTCTAGATATCAACACAGCGATAAAGGATTCTACTGTGTTTAAAAAATGCACCTTGATAAAGGGGGTGAAATTGTGATGCCTTATCTGTGACCATCTGCTTACTCTTCCCTATGTCCTTCTTTTCTGTCCATCCGTTTCCTTCCTTTTTATAAATCTAGTAGGTATTCACATATATGGACACCACATCAGTGCAGCTGTAAACCCTGTATGTCTGTTCAACTGTATGTGACTCTTGGTGCCATCCTTTTAACTGATATGGTAACATGAACAGCTTGGCTTCTACAAGCACTGCTTAATATTGGAATATCAGTCTGAGTTCACATTTTCTGAACTTTCAAAACTGTAGTATGTAACATGTATTTATTCCCACAGTACAACTTTACATGCACAGTTGCCTACTATTTACTGATTTCTCTAACAAATTAAGAAAAGAAAAATGAACACCTAAACTATACCCATTAATAAAAGTAAAACTGTCCCACGTAGGAGGCTGAAAGCTTCTACTGGTATAAAACAATGCAATACCTTCCTGTGACAAAAAATGCCACAATCAGGAAGAAGACCTCAGCCAGAATTCCCTCTAATCAGATCTGGCAAAGTAGGTGCCACCCACATCCCCATTATAATGCTTTATTAACATAAACTTAATAATTAGTGCCTGTGTAAGTCTATATATCCACAGCCCGGGTAAATCTAAAACATCACATGGCTATTCAATACAGTTAGAGTCATCTGGCAAGAAAATCCTCTAATATTATAGTAAATCAAGCATGAAAGCCTAAATTCTCATTTGTTTCAAAGACCAACAATTATATAATATAATAAACATTTTGCTAGCAGTTACTCAAACTAGAAATCCAGAAAAAGTATCAGTTTTCGCCATGACTTCCTCTTAATTATAAGTTTTCTATGTACCTAATTTGAAAATCATAAAATAGTGAGACAAGCCCTGCTGTTACTGTTCAACAGCAGATCTACCTAGAGTTCATGCTTAAGAACATTAGCTTCTCTCAATGGTTTCAGTAGTAAAACTAAAAAATATTCCAAATTGTTGTCTTTTCTAATCAGCAAGATGGGAGAGGTATAGCAAATCAAGTCAGCAAGTAGCAATTTTGTTTTACCCTTTTACTCGGCAAAATGGGTTTTGTTGATTTTTTTTTCTCCTCATATATCAGTAACATGGAAAACTTTGTTTATTTATCATCACTGGTAACTAAAATGGCATATTAATGGTGTTACAGATGAAGCATGAACGCATACGCTGACTGCTTTGAGAAACTGGTATGAAGGGCTCTCCTGTTCCTAAAGTAAAGTGTTCCATTTGTGTGACATGCTGATTTCTGAAAAAATATATACTAATACATTAATGGGTTGTTGCTTTAACTGGTCTTACTGGCCTCATGATGTTTAATATTTAAACATAGGCAGTTGGACTGCTGTTTTTCATTCCACTGAAGTGTAATATTAAAGGAAAACTCCACCTTAGAACTAAAAAAAAAAATCTGTGTTTTTTCACTCTGTCTTTGTTTCCTGACCTATTTTAACACCTCAAAGTCAGTCTAAGTGCTTTGTAATTTTAGCCAATATGTCTACCAATGGGGCTTGATGCATCAACATGATCTTGTTCTCCCTCAACCCTTTCTCTTTCCCATAATGCTTTGCATGACACATGCCAGACATAAGGAAGTAACTGTGAATTCCCGTCCCGTTGACATATAATAGGATTTGTGTGAGTCACTGTGATCTTCTTTACCTTCTGTAAAAGGACTGCTTCTTTTCTGTCTCTAATCACCCTTATTTTTACTCAGACCTTGATTTACACTATACTTAGAAGTTATCCAGCTACAGCTAGAAAAGTAGCTAAATTGTAGGCCTTTGTTCAGGGTTTTCTTTTGTAGTTCAAGAGGAATTGACAGTCCCCTCCCCCACACTACTGCAGAGGTGTTAAAACTGTCACTGCACTGAGAGACCCTTGCAGAATCATTTCCTCTTGTACTACAAAAGAATGTCTTACTAATGTTCAGAAGGGAGGAGATAATAATTTATCTTAGAATGATAAACATTTCTATAGATTTTAATTACATTCATTGAGCAGACCTGACATTTCCAGATCATGCACTCTCTGATCTAATTTGCATCCACATTAAAAAGTAAACCGCTGCCTTGTGTACAACAATTTGTGATCTTCAAACTAATGTAAAGAGACTCAAGATTGCATTAACTGCCCTGGAAAAAAAGTTTCACTGAATTCATATGTAGATTGCTTTAAAAGACCATTATAATACCATGGCTCTGAAGCTAACCTTTCCAGGTTGAGTTGAACTACTAAAAGCAACAGCCTTGTTATTGAAGGTAGAACCTCATAGGACTGATATTATCTGTGGATTAGGAGAAGACTATACCTGAGAGAACATAAACCAGCCAGTTAGTGACACTTACTGAAGTGGCAGGCCAAGCTTTAACTCTTCCTTCATATATAATTAACACACTAAATAGATCCCTACTCCCTCTGCACCTTTACCGCCTACCTGGTTGAGCACTGTTTGTAAAACTGTTCAGTAGAGCTGATGCAGCTGGCAGCAAAGAACTTGGGTACTATCTCCTGCAATAGCTTTAAGCTGAAAACTGGCCTGATATACTACAAGTAAGGCAAATGAGAATATAAATGTCAGTGGACATATAAAAATTATTCTGAAAAGATATTCATTTTAAAATAGTTTCATCTACCAGTAAGACATTGTAATGGAATGGAACTGACTGCAAAGCACAAAATCTTGATCAATTGTCAATATATATATATATATATATATATATATATATATATATATATATTTATATGTATATGTGTATATATTTATATGTATATGCATATGTGTGTATATATACATGTATATATATATATATATATATATATATATATATATATATATATATATATATATATATATATATAAATCATTCAAGTAATTATTATTAGAATAATCCTTTATGACTGCTTCACAGATCCTTGCCCCATTGATCAGAACCAGAGTTTCAGATTAACCATTCAGTAGCAATTGCAAAAGTAATTCATCCAAATTTCTATTACAGTTTGATGTGAAAATAAATTGACTACAAAAATATAAATCTTGGCCACTAAAAATATCTGTATTATACCCTTTAAATGTTCACTGTCACTGCTATTTGCCTTGAATTCCTTACTGATTTGACTTACTGAATAGGAGTGGTCACGCCAATCTGTACTTGGTAGAAATAACTTAAAAGAGTATATGTTCACTTTACAATTCACAATAGCAAGCCAGGCTTTACTTTCATGATCATCCACTGGGCAGCCTTGACAACTACTTTTGTCTGGTACTAAATACACCATGACTTCATGAGGGGATCATCATAAGCAAGGACACAGTGAACATGGTTAAACTTTTTATGCAGATGTTTCACAGCAATTTTTTTCTTTAAAGACATTCTGGTTTCTTTGAGGATCAGTATGAATCACTGGTTGGACTGTACAATGTGTCCTTGTTTTACTGGACATGAAGTAAATGTAACTTGCCTTAGGTGCCAGTTGGGCATCACTTTGTATTAAATGGCATTTGTTAAATTTAAAAACCTACTAACAAGCTTGGTAATCACAGTATTCTATTACTTCACTGACCACAGCTGTGTATCAGGTAAGTGTTGTGCCTATATAAATGGTTAAATTAATAACTGTGATGTATCTACACTAATTAGAATGCCCACATTTTCACTATTTACCTTACTGTAAACCTGTAAAGAAGGGATATTAACTGACAACAGAAAATGGTTTCCTTATTGATAAAACTTTACTGAATGTCTAGTTTCATACTTCAACTGACTGTTGGGTTGATTAATAGTATATTATTGAAAATTATGGTAGAAGATAGAGCCCCACCTTGTCTCCCAGCAGCTGTGTACCCCTAGTTTTGCATTAAAATATCTGTGCTTCTAGCCTGGCATGGTGCTGTGGGGAATGGGGTACATTATTATGGGGTACATTATTATTCCCATATCATACAATATCTTATACTGACATATTTCTACTGTCTTGTGATGTTGCATTGCTGTGCTTCATGATGTGAGCTTGAATGCAAGAAGGAATTATGTTAGCCAGGTCTCCTTCAATAGGGGACTGTAGCTGTATTTTTAAAAAAAATTCACAACTCTAGATCCTCATACATAAAATAGAGTATAAAGAATAAGTCAATATAAAATCAATTTAGCTAGCAGATCTAGGAGACTCTCTCTCTCTGATAACCTCCCTGTGGAAGGAATAAAGGCACCTTGTTGAAGTTTCCAGTAGTTTATTCAGTTAAGTAGGCAGATGGATGAGTGTTTTTGTTCTAACGTATACATGCAGATGCTCCTGATGAGTTTTTTGACAAACTAGGTTTCAGTCATAACTTCCAGAAGTACGCACTATGACCAGCATCTAGACTCATGATGCGTATTTGATAGACTGGGTTTCAGTCATAACTTCCTGAAGTGTGCACGATGACCAACATCTGAGATCTTGATGTGTATTTGACAGACTGGGTTTCAGTCATAACTTCCTGAAGTATGCACGATGACCAACATCTGGAATCTTGATGAGTTTTTGACAGACTGGGTTTCAATCATAACTTCTTGAAGTATGCACAATGACCAACGTCTGGAAGAAAAATGGGCTCTGCTGAAAGATGTGAAATGCTTGCTTATATCAGTTTAGGCACATAACCATTGTTGCGGCGCAGAGTGAATTTATACAATATGCTGACCATTTTGGTGAGGAAGTAGTATTTTATTGTGGACTTGTAAGACTTAATAACATGTCTGTCTGTTATATAATCATTATGTGATATGAATAATGGATGTCGAGTTGTTTTTATGGTACAGGATGTTCTTATATTACTACCTATCAGATCAAATGAGTTTAAGTTCTGTAGTGCTAGCATAATCTAAATAAACATTATGAGGAGAATACTTTGTCTTATAACTGACACATTCTTCTTTTCCTCTTAGATAGCTATGGGTATGGACTTGCAGTTAATGTTTTTTTTCTGTAAAATATAAATATTGATTGACTAGATGATGCAGTTAGCAGTTTTAATAACATCTTCCTGAATACCCTTAACTCCCTTGCTCCTTCTAGAAGGATTCAAATAAAATCCAATCATGCCCCACGGCTCTCCAAACAAACTAAGTCCCTCATGCTCAACAAAGATAAAGCCTGGAAAGCCTGGACAAAAAACAAAGAATTATCCCTCCTTCACCACTATAAGCACCTCAGAAACCTTACTAAGAAACAAACCAATGCAGATAAAATGTCCTTCTACAACTCTGGCCAACTTACTTACAAATCAAACCCTCAGAAATTCTGGACTACAATTAACAGAATTCTGTCCCCAGGCCATCCTTCAACACCCAGCCCCTTCCCCAACACAAGCCATCTAGACACAGCTACCCTTCTTAACAATCACTTTATCAATACTATTCAGTCACTCATCCCATCAAACTGTAAGACTATTCCCCTGTGTACCCCACCCAACTTACCTGACAATCCTCCTGTCCCAAGAGGAGTTCCCCAGGGCTCCATCTTGGGACCCCTCCTCTTTAACATTTTTACCAATGACCTCCACACATCTTGTAAACAATCATCCCTCATCCAATATGCTGACGATTCGGGTCTATATTAGATGCATGACCGCTTAAATATTCGAATCTCTAAAGGTTGACCTTTAGAGTTCGAACAGTTAAGCGGTTGAATTTTTACAAAAATTAAAAAAAAATGCACAACTCAAAAAAAAAAAAAAACTAAAGGGTTTAAGCAGGGGGGCAAGTCCCCCTGCACTCCCCACACCTCTCCTACTTTAATATACCAACTCCAAGATCGTGCTACAGTGTACGGAATGGGAAATTTCCCATTTCCGCACTGTAGTTAACTGAAGTGCGATCTCGGAGTTGGTATATTTAAGTAGCAGGGGGTGTGGGGGGGTGCAAGGGGCTTGCCTCCCACTTAAACCCTTTCCTCATATTTGTTTTTTTTTATTTACTTTTTTTACAATTTTGAACATGTAAGCGTTCATTGTAGTAATATAGACCCAATGATTCTACCCTCATCTGCATCTCTGACAGCATCTCCGAACTTCATACTCTTACCCAATAGACCTTCCTCTGTACTGAACAGTGGCTAACCAATAGCCTACTGATCCTCAACCCCAAAAAGACCAAACTGTTACTTTTTCTACCCCACTCTCTCTCTTACCACAAATCCACCTTTACTATCATTTCCTTAAATAACACTACTAACAAATCTAAAACTCAAACTAAACTTCTAGGAGTCATCATCGATGACGAACTGAAATTTAATGCACACTTACTACACAGTGTAAGAAACTAGGTCTTCTATATCGAAACAAAAGATACAAAAGATACCTAACACCTAATGCTAGACTGTCCCTTGTCCAAGCTTTTCACCTTCCCTCCCTTGTTGATGTTGCCCCTATATTTACACATATCCAAACTACAACCTTAAACAAACTTCAACAAACGTACCATAAGATAGCTAGATTTGTTACAAACTCACCATATAATGCTCACCACTGCCTATCCCTTAACTCCCTACACTGGCTCGAATTTCCCCACTTATTGTAGCTATCTCAACTTCAAATGCTACATTCCGTTCTCTACAAACCTTCATTTTGCCCTGCCCTCTCTTCTTTCATCTCCATCTATTCTCCTCCTCGTACTCTTCATACCTCTAACCAACTACTACTACAAACAAACAAACCCAAAAAAACTATCGGCAAATACCTCTACAAATCCTCCATTGCCCAAACCTGGAACAAACTTCCCAGGAACATCTGTTCCATCATTCACCCATCCCATTTCAAAGAAAAACTCAAGGCTCACCTACTAAAATCTAAAATCTGTCCATGCCAAGCTCCAACCTGATAATTTTCCCCATCCCCTATGTCATTACCCCCCTTTTTTTCAACTGATTTGTCCAAATCATGCCAGTCTTTTTTCTCCCCAAATCTCTGATACCTGCACTGATGAAACAAACCAGTAATGTACATATGTAAATATGTAATTACACTGCTTCTCTGTAATATAATGCAGGTATACTGCCTTTTAAATTTCTTCTTTTGATTTGTCTAACATATCTATTGTTAAATCAGTTTTGTTCATATTCAACACTGTATAACTTTTCTTTAATATCATTTGGTAGTGTAAACTGTGCATGTCAAAGGCCTACTTAGTGATTGTATAACTTCTGTTGTAAACTGCTGTATTTCATGGAGCTTTTCTCCTCGGGTCTCCACTGAAAATGGGTCCCAAGTGCAGTTGGACTAACCCAGTTAACAAATGTCAATAAATAAATAAATTATTTTATCATAGTTTATGATACCAGAAGCTAGTGGGACATTCTGCCAGCCTAATAGTAGTATAGGTTCATAGGCAAGTACTAGGTTAGATGCTCATGAGGGCCATTTTAAGCCTATCCAGTTTTTCTTTTAATGGTGAGAATCAAGCCATGTACCTTTTGTTTGTGAAATAAACACCTTAGCCATTATATAAACCACTAGCCCTGTATGCAGTTTCAACTAGAATTTGAAGCTGCCTTGTACATGGTGATTATCTACTACTGATAATTATTGTCAGTAGTAAGGTCCTAGTTGCAAATACTTTACATGAGGTTATGTTTCTGTCAGGTCTATGACACTTCATTGAATCTTAAAATAGTGAGCACTTCTTCATCAAACACTTGTTTAGCGAAGCTACCGATTGTAGAATGGACTTTTCAGCAAAGGTTTTCCTACAGCAAGGCAATAGTAGGCAACCCTAGTGACTGAGAAAAAAAATAAAACTTAACACCTACTCAAGTGGGGGGGCTACACCCCCCACCCCCCTAGCTAAATATGCCAAATCTGAGATTGCACTGTAGTGGGGAAAAGGGCAAATTCCAGATGGTGGCTAACTGTTGCCTTGCCCTGGAAAAATTTCATTGAAAATTCTGTTTGCCAATCAGTAGCTTTGCTAAAAAGGTGTTCGATGAAGAGGTGTTCACTATTTTAAGATTCTATGTCATTTCTGTTGAGGTGTCTAACTCTTAAGGGAGTTTAATGTTGAAGTTATTTGTTTTTGCCTTTATATCTCTTATGCTAGCTCAAAGTAATGGGGTTGGTTGTAAGAAATGTTTCTTAACCTCCTGATTCATGCATGAATTCTGTATATGTCCCAACTGCTTGCAGATTTTTTATAGTGTAAACTCACTCAACACCTATTTAATCGTCAGTTTTACATTGTTTTCTTACCTGATATGAGGCTCAATTCCTTAGGTCTTTCTGTATTACAGTTCCGTGTATATCCGTCTGGGGTACTTCAACAACTTAAATGATAAAAGTAAAACTGGTATCCAGAATTCAGAAAAAAAACTTTGTTGGCATTAACTTTACTAAATGGGTACAAATGTAGGCTATATAGTTTCATGAATATAAATGGAAACACAAATGGCTTCCTTAAAATTTTGTAGATGGAAATTCTACTAATAAGAATCCTGTGGCAATACTGCTTAAGAGAAATTCCTCTTGGAATTATTACTTCAGACAAGACCCATAATCAATGTTTATTATGATTGAGTGGAATAATCTCATCTTTGTTAGACTACTTGTAATAGTTTCAGAATATGTACTGTGTTGATGGTCAGTCCTTTTCAAGACATCATCTTGATGCATTACAGCACACCTCTCAACTGTCCACATTTTTACAGAATGTCGTGATTTTTACTGCATATTTTTGGTCTGTTCCTCATTCAATTTGTGGTTTTCTGGCAAATCACTGAGGATTAAAGTCACTAAGTAATGACATACATTTGAGTTTCACACTTTGTACTCTTTAGAAAATGCATGCTGATACAAATCCTATTTTTCTAACAACTTTATAATTATATGAAACAACTTGCTGCAGTGCCAAGAACATACAACTCCAAGTCGAGAATAATAAACTTTAATAAATGTTAAGTGCTTTCATTCCTGTCAATGGAACTTCATGAGAACAATCCAAACTTCCATTCATTACGTTTTAAAATATATGCACGCCAATCACATGATCAAGTTGCAACCAATCAAAAAAATAATTAATATACGGTTGGCACACACATTCCTATTTAAATTAACATACAATACTCTAAAAACGAATGCTGTGATACAGAAAATATAAAACCACAATTACACTTCATAATGTTTATACAGTTGATAGAGCACATTTCATTCAGTTCCACATAGTTTGTAACATCAAGCAACAGATGCCACCAGAGCTCATGGCTCTCTAAAACTTCCTCAATAAATCCCCCACGTGGATCTCACATTACTAGTTCTAATACAAAAAACTACAAAAACATGCATCTCAATATTTTCAATATGTTTGAACAATGCATTAGGATTCTTCTTTCTCCTAATGTCATAATCATGCTCATAAATACGTTCCCTCAGTTTTCTATTAGTTTTACCCACATAGAATACTGGACACTGTTTACACTGGGCCAAATAGGCTACACATTTGAAATCATATGAAAATGGCCTTTCAAAATAACAGTTTTTCTTTGTTATATTAACACTGTCCACTTCCAAGATATAGGAGCATTGGTGGCACTGACTGCACTTAAACATACCTACTTTTTTAGAAATACACAGACACCCATTTTCCAGGTAATTTTTGAAATACCTATCCTTTTTATACGCAATAAAACGGTCTTCCTCCTAACTTCTTCATTAAATCAATATTATCATTAAGCACATCCCAATTTTTTTATATAGGATGTGCAAAACTGAGTTACTATACAAAGTAAAAGTAGATATAAAAGATTTCTCGTAATTGTTTGAACAATAGCATTACTGACATCCTTCTCCCCCTTATCACCTAAAATTAATAGGAAATAAAAAAACATTTCTCCTCTTCACTACAACTTCCTGTTTAATTGGCTTGACAAAATTACATGGGTAACCCTTTTTTAGAAAATATATTTATGGTTCAAAAATACTCAGTTCTAACATCAGCTCAAAGTGAATTTAAAAAATGTTTAAAATCTACTACCCAGTTTTGGGTTTGAGACAAAAAATTCTTGTATGTTAAGTCAGCTAATGCCTCTTCAAGCTTTATGCAAGTATACTATAAAATAATTACAAAAGGAGGAAGCTACTACAAGATAGAGCAAAATCCTTGAAAGGTAAGACACCTTTGATCATTATAAGTAAAAAACTAAGAGCTCTCATAAAATCATCCAAGGCAAATTTTGAGAGAAAAATCGCCAAGGACTCTAAAGACAATCATAAGGCCTTCTTTAGCTATGTTAGAAACCTAGGAGGAAACTCCCAGATATGCTCAGAATTAGTTCAAAATGATGTGAAAATTACTGAACCTACACACATTGCTAACATACTGGGTGACAGGTTCAGTGCAAACTTCTCCCCTCCCCAAAAGGAGAGATATCTATTCCAGAGGATTGTAGCCCCCAAACATCTCCAACGCCCAGGTGAGAACTGCCCTCACTAAGGCAAAAACACAGCATCCATGGGACCGGATGGTGTCCCCGGCTGTGTGCTTCATGAACTCAACGAGGAATTAAACCCACAGTTAGGACAGCTGTTTAATCTTAGCCTCACCTCAGGATACGTACCCAAGGAGTGGCGCACGGCGACTGTGGTCCCACTTCATAAGGGCGGTGCCTCCACAGACCCTGGAAATTACCGCCCCATTAGCTTGACAAGCCTTATCTGCAAAGCCATGGAGAGGATCATAATGGAACTCATAAATAAAGACATAGGGAACTTGCAGACTTTGGATCCAACCCAGTTTGACTTTGTCAAAGGCAGATCCTGCCTCTTAAACTTGGTTGAATTTTTCGAGACAGTCACCAAGGCCATTGATGAGGGAAAGACAGTCTATACAGCCTACCTCAACCTGGCAAAGGCCTTCGACACAATACCCCACTCAGGTATCATCGAAAGACTCATCAGCTTGAATGTAAACCCATACATCACAAGATGGGTTGCAAACTGGCTAAGTGACAGAACCCACAGGGTCAGAGTTGCTGGAGCCATGTCAGACTCAAAGCCTGTCACAAGTGGTGTCCCACAGGGCTCAGTCCTGGGTCCACTCTTGTTCGGCATCTACTTTTCTGAAGTACAAGCAAACACAGGAGGGTTATGGCTGACAAAGTTTGCAGATGACTGCAAACTGGGCGCCATAGTCGAAAACACATCTGACACAGATATCCTCCAGAAGGGCCTCACAGAAATGGATAACTGGTGCCAGAGCCATGGCCTGAAGTTAAACGCCAAAAATGCATAGTCATAC
>NC_056745.1:1167546988-1167686988 GCF_019279795.1 Protopterus annectens
CATTGAGAGGTTGATATGGGAGTGCCTGACAGTAGAACCAGTGATAGTTCAGATCAAGAGGAGCCAGCTGAGGTGGCCTGGACTTCCTATAAGGATGTTGCCTGGCAGGTTCAGTTAGAGCTTTCCTGAGAGGCAAGGCCCACTGAAGACAGGCCACAAGGTAGACTCACGATATGCTGGAGGAATTATTGCACTTGGCCTGCAAATGCTTGTGTATCCTTAGGACAAGGTGCAGTCTGAGGCTGGGATATAGGAAGGAAAACATAGTGAGTAACTCTATGCTGGATGAAAGGTGGATATGATTTTTATTTCAATTATTAGACCTAGGAAATTTTATCTTAGCTGTGGCAAATTATGGAGTGAGTGCTCTCATACTGTATAGTTGCATTACAAATGAAATCATATTCAGTCCCATGCACCACATATTCCATTTATCCTTTTGTAGGTGTTAATATGTTTTTCTGATATAAAACACAAACAACCAGCTTTCAAAGACACAAGTAATACCGTAAACCTTTAATGCAATTAAATGGTCTGATCGACTGGTTTTTGCTTAGTGAAGCTTCATCACTATCCAATGAAATTAGGTGAACACAAACCTTTAAATAGTAAACTCAGATTGTCAACTGACAACACACATCAGTAAGTAAATGGAGTAAATATAAAGTCAATCATTGCATACTCCTTAACTATTTGAAATGCATAGATTCAAAATAAATATTATATTAGGAGCACAGTTGATGCAAGAAAGACACACATTTGATATTAAACATTCATAGCCTCAAATATTTTAAAAATAATATAAACTTGAGAATAAAAAATGAATAAATTAATGAATAAATAGATTTGTATTTTGTGGTATGGGACATTTTGTCTTCTAGTTTACATTATATTACATAATGTGGCATAAAAGCCAGCAATTTATTTAACTATCCTACTCTTTTGAGTACATCTAATATGTATTATGCCACCACTAACATGAAGAAATATTAAAAATACCATGAACTGAAACACCAGTGATCCACACATTGAAAACCTTTTTTAATAAAACTCCAAATATAAAAAAGACTTGTCAGAATAATTCAGAAATGAGTACACTACAGAACAGCAAAAAATCTCTCTAGTGCCTTGGCTGTTATGCCTTTACAGAGTATACCTATCATTTCTCATTCATTTTATATATATATATATATATATATATATATATATATATATATATATACATATATATATATACTACCATTCAATTATTCAGTTACATTTGTTTGCTTAATTACTTACAAAAAACAATTCCAATTAAGTTCCCTGTTTAGTCTAGTTTAGTTTACATCTAATATGTAGTTGCCTTCTTCCAGCTAAGGTGAACAAATATTTTCCAGCTGTTCTGTGTGTGTTTTAACATTCCTGTAGATTCACAACTCATCACCTATGTATTTTTTATGTGAAAAAAATATGTCCAGGTTAAAATGGCATTTGATTACTTTTCCTCTGTCATTATGCCTCAGTCTTTAGCCTTTACTTTTTCTGTACATACATGTATATATGCAAATAACTCAGGCATAGGCAGCAATGCCCTTCTAGCCTGCCAACATACCATATTCTCATAGTGTATGAGGAATTCAAATTTAATAGTTCTAGCTGCCATTTGCATTCTATTAACTACATCCCCATGATGACACTAATTCCCTACTTTGGGATTTTTTTTTCTAGTTATCTCTCTCTCTCTCTCTTGCTTTCTGTGCCAGCTGATAACATGGCTAAAGTTGCTTAAGAATACTTTGGCAAAGGACATCTTTAACAATATTTTTTTCATTCCTGAGGTGCTTTAATTCTTAAACCAGACTATTTAGTTTGGTGTCGCCCCTACACTTCACTGAAAAGTACCTGAAAGAAGGTTTTCCTCATTATGTAGCCCTTTTATTGTTTTCTGTCTAGTCTAGTCTACTCCTTGACCTAGACCTGTTTTTATTTTCAAAATTTAAATGCTTTTTCACTACATGCTGACCTCCCTCTTCAGTCACTTAAGTACCTTGCTTAACATTACCTTCTTTCTTTTGGGTAAACATATGGGCATACCTTGCAGAATGTGGCCTCTGAATTGCAGCTGCAGGTTTTTGTCCATTCCACATCTCTCCATTGCTATGTTTTCCCTTTGACCTCAACTCCCAGCTGCTTGTATTCCACCTTTCATAGTCACGTAATGCTCTCCTTGTCCCTTTAATCTCCATTGCTCTGTATAAGTTAAAACATACTGTAGTTTATTCACTGCTGGCTAGCAGAGATCTCACCTCCAAACTTCACGCTTCACCTGATCTGGTGAAGACTTGCCTAAATGTTTTGGCTTCTGCCATCTTGCTCCAGCTGAGCAAATTCTCCCAAGTCCAAGCCTTATTTCCTACCCTGGATGTAAAAAATGGCCAGTCCATAGCTTAGAGGCTGAGATCTTCCAAGACTGCAGCTGGAATATTCAAATCTCCCACCAGCACCATCACATTTGTCTACCTATGAGCTTGTCCACCAACAGACTGTTCACATCCAGTGCTGTTCCCAGAGGGTGGTAGGTGATGTCCAGCTGCTAATATGTAACATACACAGCCTGCAGTTTGACTGACAGTGCACTTGCTTTATCCATCATTCTCATTCAGACATGTGTTCTCTTCTTTGTCCATCACCTCAAGTCGTTCCCGTCTCCAACATAAATGTCACTTTCTGCTTTCCTTCCTGTCATTACTGAGGATGTGACAGCTGGGAATAACTATTTCCCGGTCCCTATTTTCTACTCTCAAAATCTGTTTAATGCTGGAAATGTCCACTTGCCAGAGCTCAAAATGACCTGCAGTTCACCAAACGTTTTCCCAGGCATCTGACATTTCACAGCATCAACATCCACCTCATTTTGTTCTTATTCCTCATCATTATCTTCATCTTTCATAATGTTCTACGTCTTGCATTCTCACTTTGCCTTTAGTAGTTTCCTGTCTCAGTTTTTTTCCATTTTCCTGTGTTCTTCTTCAGATATTCCCTTGGATCTTTTTCTTCTCTCCCTTCCCATAGCTTCCTCATTTTAAAGCCGTAATGTTGTCCAAAGCCTATTGAAGCTTTTCTAGCAATGTGCCCCCTGACAGCTATCCTCCACATAATGCTTATTTTTTTATTATTTTAGTTAATTTTAGTTAAGTTTGTAAAACAGGGCAATGGACTGATCCCATATGGTCCCATTCAGCCACAGCCCAAGAGTACAGCAGACCAAAGGTATAAATAAGCTTCCCCCTGGCCTGAGCCTTCCCCATTAGCTCATATACCTATGTCCACTCTTCCCTCTTCGCTGCTTCAGCCATGAATTGTCATTTCTGATTATATGCTTCTTTGGTGCACTGGCTGCAGGTATGAGTAGGACTTTTAAGAAAGGCACCATGCATGTATTTTAGCAGATGTAGCACCAGACTGATGTTTTCTGTCTTTAAGTACACAAATTTGCTCACAAATTTACTCACACATGAAAAAATGTCTCCTACCTGGAGCAATCTTCCTTGATTTGAAAAAGGCTTTTGAGACTATTAACCATAACCTGCTATTAAACAAGCTGCTTGACTATGCATTCTCTGTAGATGTTTGCAATGTATTCATCATTTTTGATCAGAACTCTGAGTAATCTTGTATAGAGATACTGGATATGGGGTTGGAATATTTACAACATTTACAGGCAGTCTGGTGGAAATGTATGAGTTGAAAACATGTTTCAGTTTAGTTAACAGGCATCAGTCATGAGAGGTTACACAGGGGTGGAGCAAGAGCAAAGTAAATAACCTGATAGGTATTTCTTAAGATTAATTTTGAAGAGAGAAGGTTATATATTAACCTCAGTGAGAGTAGGACTGAGTTCCATATTTTTGCAATGTAATTGGGTATAGGGCATCTCCTGTTGAGTTATTGCACTTATGAACATTAAGAATTAGAAATTTGTCTTGTGAATGTAATTCTCAAAAATAAATAAACAAACACTGGCTTCTTACTTCCCACCCATACATCTTTATGATTGCCTTTTGTTTCCTTCTCTCTCTCTCTGTCCTGCACTACTTATACTAGTGGCAACAACAGGTCCTGTTCTTAGACTTCCTCCAGCCCTGACCAGCTCTACACTATGTATTACCTCTGCTTGACCCTATTAACTGTGTTGCCAGACTTCTATTAACTGTGTTGCTAGAGAAGTCTGATGGAAAGTCAATGTCTTTTAATAACTAATAATCAGACTTATCATAGGATGATAGGAAGTTACTAGGCTATTGGCCCCAAGGCCCTTATAAGCCTAGCCAAGAATTTAGACCATGTGTAGTGGAATTCATTCTGCTTTCATTAACTTTTATAACTGTATCCTGTTAGGTTAAACATACATGCATGCCATGTTAATAATAATTGGAGGTAATAATAATTGGAGGTAAGGTGGTAGGTAGCTGTTGGCAAAATGTGGTCAGTGGTTGCCATGGCCATAACTCAAGAACGTGCTAGTGGATACTAGCAGTGAGTGAAGCTGCCTTGTTAAACAAGATGTCTCCTGTTCACTGTTGGCAAGGAGTGGGGTAGGGGGAGACTTCAGATCTAACTAATCAGTGCTGACCTGCTAAGAATTTAACAATTTAACATATATGGCAGTCTTTAAAGTGAAAGCCATTGTGTATGTATGTGTGTGTTTGTGTGTGTGTGTGTGTGTGTGTGTGTGCGTGTGTGTGTGTGTGTGTGTGTGTGTGTGTGTGTGTGTGTGTGTGTGTGTGTGTGTGTGTGTGTGAGAGAGGGGTGGTGGCACTATCCAACATCTTCTGCACAAGAGTAGTAAAAATGTTAATTCAACTGTGGTCATTGTTTGGAGGTGGACGGACCAGTTTAAAGAACTTCTGAACCCAGCAGAGATGCCCTTCTTTGAGGTGGCAGTCTCAAAAGCAACAGTGAGATATGGTCCATTTCTGTAAATGAAGTCCCTACAATAGTAAATCAATTCTGAAGTTGTGACAATACAGAATTAGACGAGATCTGATCAAAAAAAGATTATTCTTGAGCAATGTGTGGGAGATAGAAATAGTACCGTTGGATTGGTAAACTGTAGCTGTGGTCCCCATTTTCAAAAACAGGGACAGGAAGGGGTATTCCAGTTATAGATGGATAGTGTTTCTCAGTCTGTACCAAAGTGCTTGACAGGAGACTCCGTCCAGTAGCTGAGCCTATGACTATGGTGAGGGATTATGAGAGTTTGCTACTATGCACCATGGGATTTCATTATGGCCTTTTTCAGTGAATGCATGATTACCAGATTACTCACAGCAAATTACGCTAACATAAAGTACCATTGTTAGTACTATCATTTCTGTTTGTTTCCAATTCATTTTGTGTGGTCATTTTATTGTACTTTTTCATCTGGAGATATTAGGAGGGTAGGATATTTTGCCTTTTCTGAACTGCAGGTGCAGATCATTTGTATTATTTTTTTGTGGGGAACCACAACTAAAGTAATATGCATTCTGTGAAGTAAGGTTGATAATTTGATGGTTTGCATTAGATGCTTTTGATTTTAAGTAGAATTTTCTGTGTGCTTGTATTTATTTATTTATTTTGTTTGTCCTGGTCCACTTCAATAAACACATCACACAGAATGACATTTGACGACCTTAATTAAACTTCCATAACATAACTTTGATAACCATATTTATTAATTACAAATGAACATAGTATTGTTGATTTAATCACAGCATAACATCCATGTAATGTTAATCAGGACAGTGTGACCTTATTCATCCTGACCCCTCACTTTACTTATGAAGCCTCGTCCAACAACTCACTTCATATCCCATTTATTGAATTACACCTCCAACCAATTAAGTTAGGACAGTGTGACCTTACTTATCCTGACCCAGTAAGCAGCATCCATATCTCTGCTCACTTACTTTACTTATGAAGCAGCATCCAACAACTCACTTCATATACCATTTATTGAGTTACGCCTCCAACCATATAAGCAGCATCCTTACCTCCACTTACTTATTTATCGAGTAGCCTCCAACTACTCACTTTCCTCTATCAACTCATTGAAATAAGCATCCAAACACCAGAGGGGGAACAGAAGAGGGCAACCCTGTCTCTCTTCTCCACCCTCCATGGACTAATAAAATACCCCACAATCCCCACCAATCCACCAAAAAAGGGAGGGAGGGTGGGTAGCAGGTCCACGCAAAAATGTGATTCCTTACCCAGCTACACTTGCCTACACCACTTAAGCCCCTCCCTACCCGTACCGCATTTCCTTCCAATCATCCCTCCTTTCATTTAACCCTTTCACCCCCCCCCCACCCTCTTAAATCCCACTAATATATTTATCTAACCCACTTCTGAAGATGTTCCTGGGCAAATTGGTTTGTAGCCAAACCTCATTTGTCCCGGTCCACTTCAATAAACACATCACACTGAATGACATTTGACTACCTTTATTAATATTCCATAACATAGCTTTGATAACCATATTTATTAATTACAAATGAACATAGTATTGTTGACTTTAATCACAGCGTAAACTTCCATGTAATGTTAATCAGGACAGTGTGACCTTATTCATCCTGACCCCTCACTTTACTTATGAAGCAGCATCCAACAACTCACTTCATATCCCATTTATTGAATTACACCTAAAACCAATTAAATCAGGACAGTGTGACCTTACTCATCCTTACCCAGTAAGCAGCGTCCATACCTCTGCTCAAATACTTTACTTATGAAGCATTGTCCAACAACTCACTTCATATACCATTTATTGAATTACCCCTCCAACCATATAAGCAGCATCCTTACCTCCACTTACTTATTTATCAAGCAGGCTACCAACTGCTCACTTTCCTCTCCCAACTCATTGAAATAAGCATCCAAACACCAGAGGGGGAACAGAAGAGGGCAAATCTGTCCCTCTTCTCCCCCAACCAGCCTGACCAGGCTGTTCTCCCTCCTTCATACCGAAATTTGTCAGACCTAACCACTAATAAAAGGAGGACTAAGCCAAACATCATTCGGTGTTCCAAATCCACCCTAAACCAAACTAGATCCCTATCATCAACCCAACACCCTGTTATATAAATACCCAAAAACCACCAGTTGACTAAATGGTTAAAATAATCCAATGATCCTTCTCCAATACTATAATAATCATAATTTGTATAACTTCTGTACCTTAATTAACTCTCCTGTACCCTAACTACCAGTAATATCATAAGGAGTCCCAGAGCTTTACAAGCCAAAGTCAACTTCAAGACATTACAAATGCCACATGAAACCATACAAGGGTACTTGCCACCCCCCTGCCTAGCTGTAACCCTATTTCCCATGAATATGCAATAACAAAATTTGAAATTTCCTTCCAAAAGTCCCACTATGCAATATAAGAGAAAATATAATAACCCACCCATTCAGAACCATCACCTTCCAAACCCACAGAAACATCCTGCAACATGTATCACCTGTACAGCCCACTTCCTTCAGCCACTGAGTAATGTGGGCTCATTTGTAATCTCAGCCTCAAATTCTGTGCCTCCAACATCTGCAAAAGAGGAACAAGTTAAGCATGTTGTCCTTAAAACAAAACACAACTAATTTGAATAACTAACGGCTGTGCTGGCTTAACACCTTGTCTTTACAACTCACCAAAATCTGTGTGTATCCCTGTCCCTCAGTAGTCCTGTCAGTAAAATAGTGTGTCATTGTATCAAAAATAACCTACTCCTATTCCTCCATTGTCCCAGAACATTATGTGCCAAAGTCAACACCAAAACATTAAACCCAATGCCACATGAAAATATACAAGGGCAATTGCCACCAACATGCCTAGCTGTAACCCTATTTCCCACCCAGTGTGTGTAATAACAAAATTAAAATTTCCTTTCCAACATTCAACTATGCAATATAAGTAGTAAAACTTAATAACCAGCCTAGCATTTGCTGACCAACCAACCACATTCTGAATGATTAAAATGCCTGCATCACATAAAGTGCCACATGAACTGTAATACCCTGAACCTCCATTTCCCAACACCAACTCCTGCAACAGAAACCTCTTAATAACCACAGCTTATCAAACTTCACAACTATGAACCTACTCCAAACATGACCAATAAATCACAGATCAAGATTCAGTTAGTTACCCATGCAACTACAGTACCCTCAGCTAAATCCTCCCCACAACAAAACCTATCTTGCAAATAGCCAACGTCTTTCAGTCTTCACACTCTCCACCTATCCAACCATCCAAAACACCAAACCACTGACGAAGATGTAGTTAGTTCACTTAACCTTGTCACCCATGCAACTACAGTACTATACCCAAATGATTAACCCACACCCAAAACAACCAAAGTAATTGACGAAAATGCAAGTGCAGGACTCCAAAAGCCTAACATCCTAAATCTGCTGCTTGTCACTGGCCTTTCCCTTAAAGCTTTTAATCCATTATGATACCTATTCAGCTAGTAAGGAACTGAAACCTGGCCTACATCTGCAAAGAAAACCAAAACCACGCCTTGCATATGCCTTCTAACTTCCATGACGACAACAAAACAGCAGGTTCCTGAAATATCGCAAAAAAAAAACACGTACCTACAATGCTTCCTGTAACCCAATCTACAAAATTCATCCAAAGCACAAGTGAAATTGTCCACATGCCACTCTGTGTAAATCTTTAACTTGCTATGTGACATTACCAGTACCTACTTGAAGGACAAGTATGTTCTCACGAAAATACCACACCTTTGGAACAAACTCTAATGACCGGGACATCCACCATAACAACCTGCTGACACCATCTGTGAGCTCACTGCATAGCACAGAAGCAAGTGAAACACCACTCACAGCACCACTATCTGCAAAGAAAAAGACAAATGTAAGTCTTCTGAAATGCATTAGTAAGGGTTCCACCTTTTACCAGTTTGTTCTACATCATAATTGGCAGCACTCCTGATCCTGCAAAGGAAAGGAAAAGCAATCTGGGTAAAAGCGATACCCAAACTCATATACTGAGCATAAAAGTACTACCTAATACTGCTAAAAACAAAATGTACATTCACTCCAAGAGACAATGAAACTACTATTAACAAACGAAGCATAACAGCATTGGGACTAGAATGAATGTAGTTCTTGGTATTGCAGTAAAAACATAATCTATGCCAAACACAAAGGGTCTTAGCTTATGAATAATTTGATGTTTGCAAATTCATATTAGATGAGAAGCATGAGTAGAATTTAAATTAAGTTGTCAATATAACTAAACACCAATTCAACTGTCTCATAACATGCTGAAAATAAGCATCCTCCATTTATCGCACACCAGTGTATTTCTGGGAACAGCACTGTTGTCCTCTTATGCTTAATAGCATAATTGTATTCATAAATATACTGTGACAGCTTCTGTGACGTTTTCCCTAAATAAAATCTAGGCAGTATAACAGCTATTATACCCCTTCAGTGGTAATACACTTTTCGGTTGTGTTAGGGTTATTTAAGATTCCTCATGTAAACATTTATAATATTAATAAAAGCTCTCCAACTTTGATTAGAGCATGCCAACCCGACCGGCATCCAAACATCCAGACAGCACTCACTGTCTATACCAGAGACCCCCCCACAACCACTGAAAGAAAGAAATCAAACAAAGAAAGTCAACTACATAAGCCTGCATTATTAGTAAATGAAAGGCTTAAGCCTGCATTATCAGTAAATGAAAGGCTTTATCAGGTGAGGGATGGAAGTCTTGCATCAGTTTTGTTACATTTGTTTAGTACTAAACCTTACGTTATCATACTTGTAGCAACTAAATAAATAATAATAAAAAAAAATTGATATGATCATGATATTGAAATAAAAGGTGGTCTGCATTAAAATAAAACAAGAAACATTCCAGGATGCAGACTGGAACCGCCCCCTTGGTATTGCACAGACTCACCAAAATGGATGCCCAGAGCCCCTTGAATGATCAAACGTCGATTGAGGCAGCACTCTCCAATCTAAAGTCAGGAAGCCATAGAAAATGCACATGTAAAATCTGTTCCTCTCTTATCTGAACCACTTTCAAACCTTTTGTAATAACTGGCAGCATGTTTGACACTAACATAATGCAATCCTTTACACTGGGAGCAGGCATAATTTGTTCTGAAAATTGCACATTTTTTATAAAAAAAGTTCCACCATTGGAATATGAAAAGGTAACCCTACTCTATCAAGATATGTTAAAATAAATTTAAATAAAATTATTCAACCAACTAAAATAATTATTTCACTTTTCAAAGTGATCTACAAAGGTTTTCACAAATCTGTGCATGTCTAAATATCAAAGTGGTAAGCTAACGTTATACTCATAATACTATCTTCCGATTGAGATGTGATTGGAAATAACAAGCTTCAGGAGTAACAGGCTCAAAAGCCTACAGAACCATGCCTTGAGACACCACTGCTTTATCCTTCGCTCTCTCCGTTGTCATCCAGCTGAGTTTGTAAACACACTTTTTTTTTTATTTTATTTTTTTTTATAAAGAGTTGACAGTCGTATCCAGCATGAAGCCAGGAGAAATGGCACGTCTGCACACACATATAATAATTTTCATCTAACCCTTGCAAAACATGATAGCGTTATCAGCAGAAACATAACAAATGCTAGAATCTCAAGCCTTTCCAAGTTTAATATAACCGAAAGTACATCACTTGTTCTGCCCACGGTTGTGGATGGTCTAGCAACATCTAATGCTTCCATAAATATGCCACTTAAAGAGCATCACAGCTTAATTGTGAACTTTATTATAGACTGCTAATAAGAGTGATTATTGAAAATTAAATGCACGTCCTTTACATTAACCGCAATCTCCATGACCAACAGCAGAACAAACCACTAAAACCCTGAGGAACAGACTAAAATGTGAAAGACCTGGACAGTCTGTACTACATCATAAACCCAAATGTCTAAAATGTTTTTCTTATCCCTGATAACATACTTATGAAGCTTGTAAGCAACCAGTCTGCACAAAGCAGCATGCAAAAGTAGACCAAAAGCACAATTAGCAATGCTCTCCAAATATGACTACCTTTACAGACCCGATACTGGCTCTGCCTCATGAACTTTCTGTAGAGCATGAAGTCTTAAAGTCACCTGCATGTTGCTATGTCCAACTCCGGACTTCAATGACTTGCTACTGATTAGCTGAAAACCACAACTTTATTGACACAGCTAACACCAAGCCTGAACCCCGATTCTCAAACAGACCCCAATTGCAGCTGCCCCCAACCAAATATATAAGTTGAATGAGGAATCTGCCTTTTTTTTTTTTTTTTTACATTGCACCACGCATGCACGATAGTAACCTCCTCCCCATGGAACTCACCAAGCTGCTTTATTTAAAAAACACACACCCATGTATTAGATGTTAACATTAGATATTCTGCAAAAGTAGAGTGGCATCTGTTATGTCTTTGTTGCTGTTCCAGCAAAGAAAAGTCTACTAGCCCATGAAACAGCCATTGTGGTTCCCTCTAGCTCCCAAACCATCAATAAAAGAAGCAAAGACATTTTTTTTAAATTTATCTTACCGATATAACCACTAGCATGCTGATATACTCACCTTACCACTCAGAACACACCAGGAAGCAGGAACGAGAAAGGCAGCTTAACTTGCACCATGACAATGGCCATTACTCAGGAAGCTCTCCCCCAATGTCTGAAAGCTCACGAACATAACAAACGCCATCAAAGAAGCCTCCCAGCACAATGAACCCCTCTTCCACTGCTCCCAGCAATGCCCTGCAACATCACTTCCCCACAGCCTTACCAAGCTAGGGGAAGACTTCCAACTGACAGTGCGACCACAACCAGCAACCAACAAGACAACACAACAAGGTCTCCATTCCACGACTATGCTGGGGCAACCTACCACAACAGTAAAACATTATCACCTACATGAAGACTCTGATAACTGGCCACAGCAATGCCTTCTCGAGCAAATTAGCAAAGTAATTACAATATCCCATGGCTAAATTACACGGTACCTGAACAGCTTAAATACATTTAAACAACATCAGTTTCCATCTAACAGGTACTGTTCCTTCATAATTCAAAACAAACAAGGGTCCTTGTACCAATAATCCAATAACTACCACCAGTAACCCAAAACCTACCTATAATCTGGAATACCTACAGGTCCTCTCAGGCATAGTACTAGCCTTAGCAAGTCCACACCAAAATGTGATTCCTTACCCAGCTACACTTGCCTACACCACCTACGTCCTTCCCTACACTTACCTCATTTCCTCTCAATCATCCCTCCTTCCATTTAATCCTTTCATCCCCCCACCCTCTTAAATCCCACTAATATATTAATCTAACCCCCTTCTGAAGATGTTCCTGGACAAACTGGTGTGTAGCCAAACCTCATTTGTTTACTTGGGTAGTGCAGTGATCAAAAAAGACCATTTGCAGGGAAAGCCCAGGTGAAGAAATTCACAAAAAAATAAAATAGAACAAATTCACAAAGTAATTACAGAAGGTAAATAATCCCATAGACAATTGCTAAATATGTAAATGCTACTAACAGAGTATGAAAACAAATGTGAATTAATTGAACTGAATTCATATCTTCCATAGTGGATATTTTCATAAATTTCTTCAGAAGTCTACCCTCTTTTGTTATGTTTCCCTTCTCTGTCCTCTGATGCACCCTCATTACTGCAAATCAATTTCCATTCCCCCACCTACACGTAATATTCCCTGCTGAAAGCTTATTAGTTCTTAAGTTCCATAACAGCAGTTTTTGGTGGAATATAAATGCATGCCAGCATAATCCTCCTCCCTTGGCAATAGCCCCTGACTACCATAAATCTGCCGTTATTCTCTTTTCCCCTCTTCTTTCACTGTTGCAGCCCCTCTAGCTATTACTATAATTACTCCCCTTTTCCTTTGTCTCTGATATTCTGCTGAATACCCATCCTGAAATCCTTTCTTTGTCAGGTTCCCATGCTCATTTTTTTCCAAATGTGTCTCATACAGCATTGCTATCTGCACTCTGCATGTTTTAATATAATTCAATACCCCTTCCTTTTTATCCATACCTGTAAGGCCATTTATGTTCCAGGATCTTATGGAAAGCATAGCCAATATGATAGAAGCTGTTGTTTTACCTCTTACACATCTCAGTTTTCTTGAATGTGGATTTCAAACTATAATGTTACATGCACAGTAATATTTAGCAGGCTGTTCATTTATACAGTTGTTTCTTCTCATTTCTATTTGTCACATTTTCAAGAGTTTTTGATATAATGAAAACCTTCAAATAAAAAAACTAAATACATTATCAAAACACCCCCATTCCCTATTAATTTAGAATATACACAGAAAACTATGTACATATTCAAAAAATTAAGTTTCACCCCACAATAGAACAATTGCCCCAAATCAACAGCGGTACCCATCTGCACCACCTAACCTAAAAATAATGTTACCCATGCTAAAGCCCATGCTACAACCTGTGTTCCCAGTTACACTGATTGCTGTATGTCCTTTTCTTATCTCTATTTCCCCTCTCAGATGTGAAAAACAGCTTGTATGCCTGCAGCAAACATTAACTTTTTGCCCTAAGTAAAAGTGTATTGGGTATCTTTAAACAGAACTAAATTGTACATGTTTCTATCAAATGCATTACAGTATTAAGGGTGTTATCTCTTATTCACTTTTGAAAAACAGCTTGTATGCCTTCAGCAAACATTAACTTTTTGCCCTAAGTAAAAGTGTACTGTGTATCTTTAAACAGAACTAAACTGTACATGTTTCTATGAAATGCACTGCAGTATTAAGGGTGTTATCTCTTATTCACTTCTCATAATTTCAAACTTTAATTTCACTGAACTGCTTGCCATTGTACCTTTAAATTTTGCATTCCCTTCATCAAAGAATGCTTAGAACTCTAAAGATTAATTTCTTGCAGCTGCAAATAGCTTGCCTCAATGTAAAAATAGTCATCAATGAATCTTTGTAAATGTTACTCAAAACAGAATGTACAGCTACCATAGCAGCAGACTTCTTAACCTCCCACTGAACATTTGCCATGGAAAAAGTAATCTAATATCTTTGCAGATGTAATAAGCTTGACATTTTCACAGCTTTCTTTATTTTATCTTATTTTTCAAGCCTACTTGCTTACAAAAACACTTGTTTATAGCTTAAGCCAAGAGAATTTATATAAACACTCACCCTTGTAAAAATAAGAGAAAATATCTCAGCTCTGCATATAATATAATCAGCACACTTTTACACCCCATCCCAATCCTGTAGCTCAAAATCACAGCACATTAACTCCAAAGTTGCTTTTGTCCAACCCTTCTTCTCTTGTTATACTACAAAGCCTATTTTTCTTTCAATGAAAAAACTACTTTACTTAGAGACTCCCTTACATTTAAAATACTCCTAAGTATACACTACACAAAACTGCTTTACAATATATGGCATGCAGTTTATATCATGAAATATTTTATATAAATACTAATAAGAACAAAAAATGTTTCACTTTCAGTTACTTTTTAGGACTCTTCTAAACATTAATGACATAAAGTGGTGTATATGCTTTATAGTCAACTCACAAGCTTAGCAAAGCCCTATTTCACAAATAGGATTGATGCTTTATAGCCAATCTTTGTCTGCCATCTTTTTTTGCAAAGTCCTATTTCACAAATAGGATTGATCTTAATAGTCTCCCATTCATTCATTAGTTTCAGTGTTGCTGGTCTTCTTCCTGTTCATCTCCATTTGCCAACACCAGACTCTGGTTTAAGTCCAAGGTACTCCTGATTCTTCTAATCAACTCCTATGCTTTTTTCTGTCTCTTCAGCGGTTTCCTTTGGAACACTGGAAATGGTTTCACTGGAAAAGTCTCTCTATGATCTATATGGTCAGATGAATTAGAAGCAGTGTCCCTTTTTGTTTGCTGGCTCACTTTTTGTTGTATAAAATTTTATTTCCTCACAAATATGACCTGCCAGTCCTGATAAAGCAACACCAATAACACAAACAATGAATCCATGCTGAAACACATCTGGCAACACAACAGACTGCTAAAAAATAATAAATTTATTAAATAAGGTTAAGTGCTTTCATCTGTAAGTACTTCATCAGGACCATATATCAACAAATGTTCAAGTAAATGTATATCCATTCTCAGTTCATCAATTAATTACTTAAAGAGACAATACAATACAAAAAAACTTTGCTTATAAATCATGATTAAAAAATACCGTTAAGTTACAGATAAATATGACCTCAAGGAATTAAATGAATACAAAATATATATATATATATATATATATATATATATATATATATATATATATATATATATATATATACATATACTAACTAAAAACTGTCACAAACATGCCTTGGCTTGTAACAACTTTACAAAATTTACCTTTGGCATTTTAGAGATAGTATCCCTTGATTCCATTGATCCTAGGGGAGGCCATTAGAAGAACTCTTTAGAATATCAGGAATTAGTGTGGCAAATTCGTTTAGATGCTACTTCCCATGCTGGTCTCAGTGTTTACATTTCCACTTGAAGAGACGTAAGGAAAAGCTGTGACAGTTTTAGTAATTTTGTTTTTTACATATGTACACACACACACACACACACACACACATATATATATACATATATATATATATATATATATATATATATATATATGTATATATACACACACATATGCATATTTTTACCTCTAACATTTGGGTGGTTGTATTCACCTAATTCCTTGAGGTCATATTGTTAACCTTATTTAATAAATGTATTATTTTTTAACAGTTCATTGTGCTGTCAGATGCGTTTCAGCATGGGTTAATAGTTTGAGTTTTTATTTTCTCCTTAGCCTGTTCTGCATCCAAAACTGTTTTTGATCCTCCAAGAAAAAATTCTGCAGACAGCTGGATACAGCAGCTTGAATCGCACACCTGCCTCTCTACATTCACAGATTACTGGGATACATTTGATTCTCTTCTGTGTGGTGTACAGTCAATAATCAGGCATCCAATTTTTAATACTTCCTTCTTCCACAGTTTTATTTGTGGCCAAGTCTGGAGCATACTCTCTATGCTCCCTTTCAGTTAACAAATCCACTGTAGAATACCAGCCAAGTTACTTATTTGTGCTTTCATAAAATTAATATATTCTATTTATACCAGTTTCTTTGGTACAGCAGAAACTCTCAGGTTTTCTCTGCGGGCTCTGTCTTCTAACGTGACCATTTTTTTTTAAATAGCTCTTCTTGAAAACTCTTGGACTAAGTCAGCCTTTTCTTCATTTCATCCTTCGACTTTTTCACTTTTATTAGTTCACCTGAATAGCCAGTTACAGCTTCTTTAAACTTCAAATAAACAGCTTAGTCTGGGGAAATCTTGAATAGTAGACTTGGTAACTGTTAAACAGAAAAATATAGAATTACTAAGACATGATGTCTAAGGGCTGGGTTAGATATTTACAAGAGAGAAGTAGGTATTGTAGTTCTTTACATCTCAGTTTACTATTTTTATATTTGTTCTAGCTGTGTGTAGTAAGAGTATACATCTTTACTGATGTCACATGCTGTCTTTTACTCTTATGTTTGTTGTTTCCATCTGCATTCAAGCAGGTGGTTTAACATACATTGATTAATACTATTTACATTTCCAACTTTATATACTTTATAGCTTTTTTGTCTCTGCAAGTAATGCTGATCTGCCAGTGAATGGAAATCTTTATTTTTGTATGTTTAGATTAATTCACTATTCTTTATGTCAATCAGTGAACAGGATATTTTACTGCACTCTTGTTTAGTAAAGATAGCTTTAAAAACTGCCAGCATTTCCAGCTTTAAGATACTCAGTTGTCTCTTTACTCAGAATTGACAGCTGGCAATATCACAAATCTGTTCAGAAGAAACGTTAAGTGGATGGTCATGAAAAAATGCCTGGAGATGAATTTTATTAGTCTGAGCTATGCCTGTTTGTTTCACACCACAGTTTTAATAGACCTACTGGAAGTGTTATTATTGGTGCTATCAGATAACTGTTCAGTGTGTCAGTAACTGACTGCTGCAGATCAGATAATATTTCAAAACCTTCACTGACAAGAATGTCATAAAGGAAACCTGCTCACGTACTGCACTATCAGCAGACTGGCAATGTGATTGCACTCAGACAGAGGACAATCAGTCTAAGTGGTGGAAATTGTGCAGGTCAAACTAATAAGGATATTTTTGTACTTGCAGTTCTTCACAGAACTTGGGGAAAAATGAAGATGGTTTCTTTTTTATGATTAATGTCTCAGGTCTTCTGACACATTATTTATACATACAGATTTTATTTAGTAGAATGTATATACTGATTTAATTTGTTTGATTTAGGACTGAGTATTCAGAGGCAGTTTGAAGTGCAGTAGCTATTAATGTAATACAGCATTAGTTTATGAACTTGGAAATTGTAAGATGAAACCCAGGCTTGTTTTCAGAAAGCTATGATGCATATAGCACCATACATCAAAGTTTGCAGGAGTGACAACTTTTAGATGCCTTTACACTTGCACTGCGCTACACTGTATCACCCTCTGAATAGAGTATAAGGGCATAGCAGATTTTCCATCTTTGTATGGAAATTAAAGGCTAAAATTAGATTACAAAGGATTAGTGCAAGATATTGTGATGCTGTTGATAAATGGTGTTCCATTTTGTGAGGAGTTAACACGAGATGTATTAGGATTACAAAAATAACAAACAACTGTAACTTTTTTTTGGTCTATATAAGCAATAACAGTTCAAGCATGGACATTTGTTGGTCTATATAAGCCATAACAATTCAAGCATGGACATGCAGTTAACTGTCATTCCTATACTCCTGGTAATATGTGTACAGTGTGTATATGTATGTGTGAAGAATTGAACTTTTAAGTATGTAATAAAGAATAAAACTTTTGATCAAAAGCTTGTATTTGATACTTTCAATAAAAGCAGTTTATTTCTATCATTTTATATGAAAGTAAAAATATTTATTGGAAAAAGGATTGACTAGGTCTGAATGTACCAAATCTCTTACCCTACTAAAGTTTTAGAAGTAGTTTCATTGCATGGGGTGAGGGATTTCCAAACAGCACCCTTTCTGGGTGATTATTCACACTCCTAGTAAACAGTGAGATAAGCCCATCTCAGAGCTAAAGTATTAGTGGTATCAGAAATGAACAACAAAATGCCCATTGAACAGATGGTCACTGGTCTGCCACTCCATTGGTCCTGGGTGGTTGGTTAGAAATTAACCTTTTGCTGTACCCTGTATAAACAAATATCAGCCAACCATCCTCCCTTAAGTTAACAGGGAAACAACTCACAAATATATATAATTGGAGATGACACAGGAGACCGTAGGAGTAAGATAGTGGACTGTGTGACTCTTACCACTCCAAAAACATACCAGGTCAGTGGGGAAGGAGGAAGGACAAACAAACAATGCAAATAAATAAACAAAATCCTCTTCACAATGAGTGCAACATGGATTGGTAAATATATACTTAGATTCTGGCATCTGAAGTTTGGGCTAATAACTGCCCACAGATTATTAGTCTAGGTGTAGCACTATACAGAATCTCCATCAGTTTCTGTACCTTAGGACATTTTACTTAACTGCGTCTGCAGGGAAATCTAGTTTACCTTCCTTTAGTAAGTCAAACTAGGTTTCTTCTCTCTCTTCATTGTTTAAGTCTGTATACACCAAATGCTCTTTCATCACTGTTAATACAGTTTAACCATCCTGACATGAATCAGTCTCTGTGGGTCTAGTTCTGTCATGTAATTATATTATATACTTAATATCATTTTCTTTTTTCAGTACCTTATATGGGCCTACCCATGTACTTTGTTGCTTTTTATTTTGGATTAGAATTAGAACAATCTTTGAATCTGCTATAGACGTTCAAAATTGGTTTTGATGACCCATAGTTCAACAAATAATTTTACCATATCTTTCATACATCACAAATCCCCATGTGGGTAGAGGGAGAGGCCACATCTTGACACATATATAAACTACTCCAAGGGAGTATTGGCTGTGTGTTTGTTGTAGTTTCCCAGGGAGATTCTACAATGTTCCATGAATTCAGTAAAGCAGATTCAGTTCACCCCACATCATTAAATCTGTCTTCACTCATTCATAGCGCCCGCATAATGGGTGACTGATAAAAAAGTTATGACTGACCTCTGGGTCCGTGATCATACTACACCTAATATTTCTGCTGCTGATTATTACTTTACTCTTGGCCTTCCTTATAAGTCCACTTACTTCTCATAGATTCATAGTTTTTTACTGGACTAATGACCAGCTGGGTCTTTATAAACTTAGCTGTCGAAACCATCACAGATTTGTACCAAACGAAAACAGTCCTTGAACCAAATAAGGAATCAGATGCAAAAACCAGAGAATACAAGAAAAAGAAAAATAATCTGGTTCCACACAGCAGTGAAAATCAATATGTCCTTTATTGTAGTAGGCAAGCGCTTTCTCAGAATAACATTCGCTTCATCAGACCAACAAAGATAGAATAGCAGTTACATTTTTAAACACTAAAACATCCAATCAGAAATCAGATAAAATGTGCATCATAGCTAAAAGTCATGTAATAAAATACATCTGTAGAATATATAGATCGTTAAAGAATTGAATGAACCAGACTAAATGAACAATATGTACTTAAAACTGGTAACAAATACAATAATAAAAAATAATAAAAGATGGACTATTGAAACATATATGATAAAATATTAAAAGAGAGATCAATGCTTTAATGGCCGTGCTTTAAGGAAGGGTTTCAGGGAAACTCTGTTGTTTAAACCAGGAGGTTTATCAGCTTGAAAGTGCAAAATCCATTTCTGTTCACTAGATTCTGTTCTATTATTTCTCGGTTTTGTCCCTGAATACCTTGGGTGTCTCTTTTTGTGGGGTATATTAGGAGGTAGATAAGGATTTTTTCTGGAGTATTTTATTTGATGACTATTTTACTGACTGTTGATTTCTGTCCACCAGAGACATGGGGGTCTGACAAGGGATGCATTTGCAATTTCCCATCCAATGGTTAAGGTTTCATTTGAATAGGGTCAGGGATGAACTGTACTTCACATGAATGGTGAGCCTATTTCATAGCATGGGGATCTTTTGGAACCCGCAGTACCCCGTACCTGATTGCAAACCTTTTTTTTAATTACCCCTCAGCTGAGGAAGGGTAGGGCTGAGATGCAGAAATAGACCTGGTTGGCACCTGCTACCAGATTGAGGCCTTTTTTTTTTGCTCTTCCATTTAAGAAATGAGACAGGAGGAAGGTAGGGAGCATGTATCTAGCTACCTGGTTAGTTTGCCAGCACAAGGAGTGGACCTGGGGTGCCATTATGGAGATTAGCCCAAAGCACTACAAAAGCCAGCTATACCTCTGTATGAAGGAACCACCTTGGACAGTGATAATGTCCTTTGAGATGTTAATAGTTGCAACAAACTATCATCAAGAGATCTGACACCTTTTCTGTCATCACTGAGGAGAGGACAAGTTCATCTAACCGTTGGGTAGCATGATCCATCAAAACAAAACAAATGCCTTTTTCACTGAGTACTTAGTTTTTTTTAATGTTTCACAATATGCAGTCTTACCCACTGGAGTCTTTTCTCCACAGTGATGAGGGAGCCAGGAGAATTTTATCTTCCTGATTGTTTACCCCAGGCCATACCTCTCAACCTCTTAATGCAAGAAATCTTAACAAAACCTAAAATAATGGGGGATCAAAGGTCCAAAGATAGGGTCTGCTATAAAATATTGCACTTATAGTTTCATAGTTTCGTAGTTTAGTACTAGGCTATCTGCCCTGGGGCATTTATAAGCCTAGCCATAGTGATGTGGCTTTCACCACCCCATGCAATGGTACAAAAGTGTACAGAATAGATTTAGAATACTGTGCCTCTGTCTAGTAGTGACACAGTGAAGACCCCCTTACATAATAGAATTATAGTGAGTACTTTCATGTTCATTCTCCCCTTTTTATTGTCTTCCATTTATGGGTGAGTTTCAGATGGAAACATTCAGCATGATTTGGGGGAAAGACCCCCACAGAAGCACAAGTAGATAATGCAAAGGCCGGATTATAAACTTCAAACGTTCTGAATAAAAATATAAAAGAACAAAGTGACCACAGCTACAGGATAATCCAAAAAGAAAGTTTAATCCAAGTATATCCAAACGTTGTAGAATAATAGGATTTGCGTTAACATGCATTTCCTGAATGATATGAAGTCTGAAACTCAAATGTATGTCACTAATTTATTGACATCAATCCTTAGCAATGTGCCAGAAAACCACAAATTTTATGGGGAGCAGACCAAAAATTTGAGGCAAAAATCTGGATATTTATTTATTTATTTTATTTATTTATTGACATTTGTTGACCGGGTTAGTCCAACTGGGATTTTGTCCCATTTTCAGTGGAGACCCGAGGAGAAAAGCTCCAGATAGTACAATAAAAAACACTACAGTAGTATACAGGTATAGCAAACAATAGAAATAAAACTAGTCATTTCAGTAGTAAAACAAAAAACAAAACAATACAGTAGTAAATAATAAACAAAACAACATTAACAATAGTTAAATGACAGCACAAGGTTTTTTTTTTTTTTTTTGCTATGTAATTGTACTGGTGGGGATAGAGTTCAGAAGTATGACAAGGATAGATGGAGTGATTCCAATGTGGGGGGAGGAGAGAATTATGTAGGGTCATAGCAGGGGCAAATTCTGGAATTGAATAAATGAGTCTTTAGTTTTCTTTTAAATAGTGGGGTGTGAGAGATTGAGCGAATGTCAAGGGGTAGTTTGTTCCAGGCTTGGGCCACAGAGTGTTTGTAGAGTAGCTTATCTACTGACCTATTTGGGTGGTAAATATCAAGCAATTGTTGATTAGAGGTGTGGAGGGGTCAAGATGGGGTGTAGACAGAGACAAGGAGAGATAAGGATGGACAGTAGGATGGTTTAAAGAGCACAGAGTGCAACATGTGAAATTGATAGAGATGTAGTAGTTGTGAGAGTTCTAGCCATTGTAGAGACTTCAAAGCAATGCAGTGGTGTGTGTTGTTTGGGGAGTTGGTGATGAATCTGGTTATTTTGTGGTAGGATTGTTGGAGTTTATTCAGGGTAGTTTTTTGGATATTTGTGAGAACTGGAGCAGCACAGAGGAGTGAGGGGAGGAGGAGTGCTTGCCCTAGGGTGAGTCTAGCTTCGGGACTGAGATATTTTTTGTTTCGGTATAATAGACCTAATTTCTGATGTGTTTTCTTTATACATTGCTGTATGTGTTGATTGAATTTTAATTCGTCATCAATAATGACTCCAAGGAGTTTTGTGTGGGTGTCAGGTAGGATAGCTGTGTTATTGCACGACTTAATGACAAAGGAGGATTTATGATGATTAAGAGAGTGGGGTAGGAAGAGTAAGAGTTTGGTTTTAGTAGGACTGAGAATCAGTAAGTTTTCTGAAAACCATTGTTCAGTGGAAAGTAGAGCTGTTTGGGTTAGGGAGTGTAGGTCAGAGATGTTGTTGGCTGTAGAAATGATTGTGGAGTCGTCTGCATATTGTATAAGTGAGGACTGATGGCATGAGGTGAAACGGTCATTGGTGAAGGTGTTGAATAAGAGGGGACCCAAGATGGATCCTTGTGGCACACCAGTAGAGAGAGGTAAGAAGGGAGAAGGGGAAGAGAGCCATTTAACTGATTGTTTGCGTTCAGACAGATAGCTAGCAAACCAGTTGAGGGTGGGGGTGGAGAGGTGAAAGTTAGTGAGTTTAGATAGTAGTAGTGGATGAGACACTGTATCAAAGGCTTTGGAGAGGTCAAGAAAGAGACAGGAAGTAAGTTTAGTGTTGTCCAGAGATTCTGCTATGGTGTGAGTGAAGGGTAATAGAGCAGTAGTTGTGCTGTGATAGGGGCGAAAGCCATGTTGGGTAGGGGTGAGTAAGTTTTGATTGAGAAGGTGATTCATAAGTTGAGTGTGGATGCATTTTTCGAGTATCTTAGATAATGGGGACAGAATGGCAATGGGTCGGTAGTTTGAAGGGTCAGTGGAGTTACCTCCTTTGTGGAGAGGGATAGTTTAGAAGGATTTCCAAAGGGTAGGAACAGTAGATTCTTGCATAGATCTATTTATTAATATTGTTACTGGGTAAGCGATAGAGTCAGCTGTGAGTCTAAGGCAGGTCGGAGGTAATTTGTCAGTGGATGGGGAGCATGGTTTGAGTTTGAGCAGTAGAGATTTGATGTAGGAAATGGGCACAGGCTTGAAGTAAAAGGGTGAAGTGTTGAGGGTGGGTGAGGGGACAGATACTGAGGGAGAGGTGGGTTGAGAGGGTAGGAGATTTTGTATGGAGGAGATAAAATGTGAGTTAAGTAGGGTAGCTGTTTCCTCATGAGTTGTGTTTGGGTAGGGTGAGGTGTTAGAGGGATTACCAGGGTAGAGGATGCTGTTGAGTGTTGTCCAGAATTTACGAGGGTTTGATTTATATTTGTTCTGCCCTGAGCTATAGAATGACTTATTGTCTATTATTACCTGTTTTTTAGCAAGATTGCGTAGTTGTTTGTATTTGAGTAGAAGAGGTGTTTGTTTAGATTTGCTCCAGGCTTTCCAGAAACTGTCTCTTTGTTTCATGATGGACTTAGTTTCTTTTGAAAGCCAGGGAGCATGATTGGATTTCACTTGAATCTTCCTAGAGGGAGCTAGGGAGTCTAGAGTATTTAGGAAGATGTTGTTAAAAGTGTTAACAGAATCATTTAGAGGAAGTTGTTTAAGGATGGACCAGTCAATGTTTTGTAGTATAGAGTTAAACTGTAAAGGATTAAATGTAGTTTTCTGCAGTCTTTGAAAAGGTGGGGTTTAAATGTGTGAGAGTTGTATCTTAGAATGGAGGTAGGGAGATGGTCACTAAGTGAGTCTAATAGGGTTGTGGGCTAGTGGTAGTGATGGGGGGTGTTGGTGAGAATCCAATCTATTATACAGCTGGAGGCTGAGGCTTTGTGGAAGCGGGTTGGGGTGGAAATGAGTTGGTGGAAACCATGAAGGTGAATGCTATGTAAGGGAGAGTCAGTAGATAGTTTTGCCCACTCTATATTGACATCACCAAGAATGAATGTTTCATAGGGTATGTTGAGGGTGAACCAGGATAAGATGTTTTCCAGTATGGGTATATTGTTGCCAGGAGGAATATAAATGAAAGCTACAGCTAGTTTTTTGTGTGCATTCAAATGGATATTTAGGATGAGAAGTTCAGCAGGGTGGAAGCTGGGAATAGATATGGGGAAAGGTGATAGGTTAAGGGTGTTAGAGTAGAGGATGACTCCGCCACCACCTTTCTTTGAAGGTCTGTCAGAGCAGTAGATGTTATAGCCAGGAGGAAGAATTTCACTGTTACAGATATGTGGCTTGAGCCATGTTTCAGATAGGGATAGGATGTGAGGGGTGTTGTAAGCAATCCAAGAGTGTAGCTCAGTAGTTTTATTGGCTAAGCTTTGAATATTCAGTGAATAGAAGGTTAGGTATTTACATGGAGGAGAGTTATGAGATAGGGGTTGTGTGTTTGGTAAGTTTTTGGAAGGGACTTCTGAGAAGGGGGTAGATAAGGTAGATGTGGGGGATGGAGAGAGGGGAGGTGTAGAGGGGCCTGGGTTTGGGTGGATGTCTCCAGAGGAGAGTAGGTCTTTTGTGAGAAGAGTAATAGATGTGAAAGGTTGATAGCATTTGGGTGGTTTATGTTTAATCTTATTAGATGGTTTAAGAATGTGTAGTATGTGTCTTTTATATAGAGTTGAGGTAGAAGTGTACATTCCTCAAAAAATCTGAGCATCTGAGAGGTATGTGGTCACAGGCATACAGTGGATATAAAAAGTGTACACACTCCTGTTAAAATGCCAGGTTTTTGTGATTTAAAAAATGAGACCACAATAAATCATTTCAAAACTTTTACCACCTTTAATGGGACCTATAACCTGTACAATTCAATTTAAAACAAATCTGTTAGGGGAAAACATAAAAAATAAAAAAACATACAATAAACTGATTGCATAAGTGTGCACACCCTAATACTTTGTTGAAGCACCTTTTGATTTTAATTACAACGTTCAATCTTCTTGGGTACACACATGCCATCAATTAAAGAGACTCTGGTTAACTCCAAATAAAGTTCAGCTGTCCTAGTAGGATTTTCCTGACATTTACTCAGTTGCCTGCAACAGCAAAAGCTATGGTTCGCAGAGAGCTTACAAAGCATCAAAGGGATCTCATTGTTGAAAGATATCAATCAGGAGAAAGGTACAAAAAAATTATCACAGCATTGGATATACCATGGAACACAGTGAAGACAGTCATAAAAAGTGGAGAAAATATGGGACAACATTGACGTTGCAAAGAACTGGATGTTCCTCCAAAATTGATGAAAAGACAAGGAAAAATTGGTCAGGGAGGCTGCCAAGAGATGTAGAGCAACACTGAAGGAGCTGCAGGAATTTCTGGCAAGTACTGGTTGTGTACGATGTGAAAACAATCTCCTGTATTCTCCATATGTCTGGACTATGGGGTAGGGTTGCAAGACGTAAGCCTTTTCTTACACTGAAAAACATCCAGGCCTGGCTAAAATTTGCAAAACAATACATCTTCTCCCAAAAAGCATGTGGGAAAATGTGTTATGGTCTGATGAGACCAAGGTTGAACGTTTTGGCCACAATTTCAAAAGGTACATTTGGTGCAAAAACAACACTTCGCATCACCAAAAGAACACCACCCCCACGGTGAGGCATGGTGGTGGCAGTATCCTGCTTTGGGGTTGCTTTTCTTCAGCTGGAACTGGAGTTTTAGTCAAGGTGGAGGGAATTATGAACAGTTCAAAATACCAGTCACTTTTGGCCCAAAACTTTCGGGCATCTGCTAGAAAGCTGAAGATTAAGAGGAATAGGAATTTCACCTTTCAATATGACAATGACCCCCCCAAGCATACATCCAAATCAGCAAAAGAATGGCTTCACCAGAAGAAAATTAAAGTTTTGGAATGACTCAGCCAGAGTCCAGACCTAAATCTAATAGAAAATCTGTGGGATGGCCTGAAGAGGGTTGTGCACAAAAGATACCCTCGCAATCTGACAGATTTGGAATGCTTTTGCAAGGAAGAGTGGGCAAATATTGCCAAGTCAAGATGTGCCATGCTGATAGACTCCTACCCAAGAAGACTGAATGCTGTAATTAAATCAAAAGGTGCTTCAGCAAAGTATTAGTTTAAGGATGTGCACACTTATGCAACCAGCTTTTTGTACGTTTTTATACTTTATATTTTTCCCCCTAACGTATTTGTTTGTTTTTCAATTTAATTGTGCAGGTTATAGGTCACATTAAAGGTGAGAAAAGTTTTCAAATGATTTATTGTGGTCTCATTTTTTATATCACAAAAACCTGTCAGTTTAACAGGTGTGTGTACACTTTTAATATCCATTGTATATGACAAGACATATAGCAGTTGTTTTCCTTCCAGCTGAAGTTAGTTTATTAAAGTCTGGGGTTGATTACTCGACACTTCAGACAATTTCTAGGTATCTATCCAGGGTATCTTATAAGAAAACTTTAGCAACAACTCATTGCATCCCTGTTCAGTGACAAACAATTATCTAGCAGTGCTCACTCTATCTCTATATACCTGAGAAAACAATAACCCATATTTATCCTTGCTCAAACCCAGACTAGCTCTGTGCCATTAACTAAAACATAAACAACTAGCTAAGATGATAAGTACTTTGTATACTGTGATAAAGAAATATGTATCCTGTCTAACTCTGTCATTATACTGCCTACCGTCCTTGCTAATATGTTATTAATGTTACATTTGTAGTAATCTCAGAAATAGTAATGGCAGTCTTGTACTTGTATGTAAATAGCCTATGTTTTTGTTAAGTTCTTTCAGCTCATTTACTGTGCCTAATTATCAATGTAAGTCTGTTGGAGCTTTTCTCCCTGGGCCTCCGCTGAAAAAGGACATGTATCCAGTCGGACCATCCTGGTTAACAAATGTAAAATAAAATAAAAAAATAAATAATAATAAATTTAAAGAACACTGTCCACTTTCTTTTTTATCCATTTCCATAGGTAAAACAATGCCTGGACTTTCAGTTCCTCCAAACTGCTAGAGGCTTTATGAAATAATACCAGGCAAGAAATAAACCAGAAAACATAAAAAATACAAAGTATTAACTGTAAACAACTGTCTCATTATCCTCTGTAACATAAAGGGGTATGTGTATGTGTTTTCGGGGAAGATGAGTGGAGAGAGGAAGCAATAAAATGTCAAAGGAAGCAAATAGTAAAAAGGGACTTTTTACATATTTGTTGTGCCATAACTGTGACATATATATACCTTCTTATACCTTCATTAGACCAACTGAGCTTCACTATTATGCTCTAACTTCACCACTTGTAGCTCAGTAAAACTACATCATTACCAGTGACTGCTGCTTAATTTTTATTTGCTTGTGCAAAACTGGAACAACCTTATTCCCTATTTTCTTAGTAAATTTATTTATTTAGCATGTGTTTACCATGAAAATCCGGCTGGAACATAGACCATTTTCAGCAGAGATCCAGGGAGAAATGCTCCAGATACATGTCTTTGGAATGTGGGAGAAAACCCACACAAACATAGGGAGGACATTCCGTCTCCAGCCAAAAATCAAACCAGAGAACTTTTTGCTGTAAAGCGACAATGTTAACCGCTGCACCACTGCACTACCATATAAAAACCATATGAATAAAAAAATGTCCTAAATCACCTTGAACACTGAGGTATATTACTGTGAAATGACAAGCAAAAGGCAAGTAGTTTATATGTCACTTCTAGATTCTGAATAATACCTAAGGGGTATTTGTTTGCTGACCTGTCACATTTGGTTAGTTGCTGTCTATCACTGTCATTGCCTTGTAATGGGTACAATTGACAGAGCAAGAATTTGCCTGTAATCTATCGTACGTACCATTCTAACATTATGAACTGCCACATTGTCACCAAATGGACTTGAAGTGAAAGGATCAGACAGTAGAGGAAAAACTTTGAAATGTAACATTTAAACTTCACTTTTCCATGTGTATATTTGTATACTGTCTCCACAGAGGAATTCCATTCCAAAAGTCTATGCGATCTATCTGGCCATCCTGAATGAAGTTAGTAATTTTTAGCTGAGTACTGTTTCTGTGGGAGTCTGGTTATGGTACAGGCCACTACTTTACAGACCATCTGCAGCCTCCTGCGCCTTTCTGGCCATTTCTGAAACAGTTTCTGTCTTGTCTAACACTATCTAATATAGCATAGTAGGGCTTCTAAGCTCCACACTATGTTAACTCAAAAATACAGAATCTCTAAGTAGCTTGCACATGACAGTAAAAAAAAATCTCATTACTTCAAGTACATAATAGCACTGCAGATATGTACTTGAGGTGGATTGAAATTTGTGGAAATATGTACTTAAATAAATATGTTTTGGAAAGGGGCAGGGCCACCCTGCAACATCCGCACCCTCTTTACTTTAATAAACTCATTCCAAAGTTGTTGCAATTTGGATGCAGAATGATGATTATTAAAACATGCAAATGATATTTTTTACTTCTCCTCTATCTGTGGGCTCAGTCAGGAGTAAATTGCACAACCCCAAGACTACATAAGAGAATGAACAGATGACAGAATTAATTTGTGCAGCTCTATCTTCAGCAATGAAGTTTCGAGCAACTACAACTTGAACGGTGGTAAACCTTCATAAAGTATTTTTATTCAAGGTGGACTATGCAAATAGTTAATCCATGTGATCAGGCAGGATAATAACATGTCCGGCTTCATTGCTAAGGGATCCATTTTCCTGGACTTGCTGTATACTCAATGTCTAGCTAGAAGGAGCCTTACTTAGTCAAAGGGGATATTTTGTACACCAACAAGGGAAAGGAAGGTAAGCAAAATATCATTCTTTTGTTTGACAAGACTGTATTCCAGCTTTTGTTTTATCTTATGTTTAACAGGACATTGTCAGCATTCTTTTACTTCTCCTTCAGTATCTTGCAAATGAGAAGCTATAACCTTTTTGGAGGAGTGTTGCATCACCCCTTATACTCCATGCATCCCTCCTTAAGAAAAACATTCTGAACCTTTAAATATCTACGACCAGATCACAAATGTTGCATGGAATGTGATTACTGGTGTTATCACTTCTAAATCTTGTTTGATTGATGACAGTTTATATACTTGCTTTGAGCTCCAGGACTTATAAATAATGCATCAGCTTTTGCACAATAAACATTTGACTAGCATTACTGGATTTTTTCCATTTTATACCTCATTGAGGTGTTGCTTATAGGCTGTCCTGTGAGTCCTCCCCAAAGCTGTTCAAAATCAACTGGTGTCTATCTCAAAGTTTTGCTCAGTTTCATTTATTGTAACTTGTCCTTTTAACGACTCTACCCAGTTCGGCTTTGCTAAGGGCAGATCATGCCTCCTGAACCTGGTGGACTTCTTTGAGACAGTTACCAAGGCTATAGATGAGGGGAAAGGTGGTACACACAGCCTACCTAGACTTCACAAAGGCCTTCGACACCATTCCCCATTCTGGTATTATAGACAAGCTCACCAGCCTGAACATAAACCCCTACGTCACAAGATGGGTTGCCAACTGGCTCACAGACAGAACCCACATGGTGAGAGCTGCGGGAGCTAGGTCCGACTCTAAATCGGTTACAAGTGGCATTCCCCAGGGCTCAGTCCTAGGACCCCTCCTGTTCGGCATATACTTCTTAGAGGTACAGGCAAGCACAGGAGGACTACGGCTGACCAAGTTTGCAGACAACTGCAATCTAGGGGCTATAATTGACTCTCTGGCTGACACAGACATCCTTTAAAAGGGTCTCATTGAGACGGATACGTGGTGTCAAAATCATGGCCTCAAGCTAAATGCCAAAAAGTGCAAAGTCATCCCCTTTGGAAAAAACAAAGTACTCACAAACTACCACATAGGTGGTAGTCCCCTAAATATGGAAAACATAATAAGGGATCTGGGGACCCAAGTAGATAGTAATCTTTCCTTTGATAATCACATTGCCAAAGTGGTTAGAAAATCCTTCTATGTGGCCCACCTAATCACAAAAGGATTCACATCCAGATCAAAAGAGATCATTGTGCCCCTCTACTCATCACTCATCAGACCCATCATAGAGTACAATGCCCCATTTGGGATGTACCTTCCAAGACACCTGCAATAGCTGGAAAGACCACAGAAGTACCTAACCAAGATGATCACTGACCTCAAACAGATGCCCTATACAGCTTGACTGAATAAACTCCAGCTGTACTCGGTTGCATACCACCTACTTAGAGGTGATCTCTGCCTGACATACAAGGCCATGTCCAACCCAGAACTGATGGACATGCTCCACCTAAAGAAAACCTTATCCCCTTGAGCCACACGCTCTAGGGATCTAAGCCTCACCACAACGATAAATAGGACGTGCTGGAGGGATAGATTCCTGTCCTAGAGACTTCCCATGCTTTGGAACAAGATTCCAATCTACATTAGGCAGAGCTCCTCACTAACCCTCTTCAAGAGAAACCTTGACGAGTGGAAGGGAAATGGGAAGTTTACCCCAGGGATCACTTCAGTGGCTCTGCTGGACAGAGGCATGGGGAACTAATCTAAGGGGGGACAGCGAAAGTCAACACATTCTGGCTAGGCTTATTAATGCCTTTGGGCAGATAGCCTAGTAACTACCTATGAACCTATGAACCTAAGAATGAATTTCAGTCTTTGGAAATTATTTGGAAGTGATTGTGAACTTCTAAGCAATGCTTAATGCTAGATCTACATTTAGCATCAGCCACAATACATTTTGATCTCTGTATCTTGTACAGTTTGTGTATAAATTACCTTTTATAATTGCTGTGTGTATTTAGTTTACTATTTTTAAGACTTTTGCATGTTTTTTGCAATTTTAATTTTATGGCTTTGAAAATGATCTTTCTTTAGTTCCTGATTGCATCTTATATAATGTAATTCTACTCATTACTATACTTTTTACTAATTTATATTTGCTGTATTATATTTACTGTATAGGTATTGAAGGTGTAAGCTATATAGGACTTATATGAAAAAGGAAAGCATATCTATGTATTGCCACAACTCAGTTAACCAAAGAAAAATAAACCAGTACAGTATATCTGACTTATGAACCTCCTGTCATCTGGTTGCTTTTCAAGTTACTGACTAAAGGCACTTGTAAAGAACAAGGAAAACCAGAACCAGGCAGAATTGTCACTTTTATTTATAAAACACATAAACACTTAACTGATTCACAGTGTTTTCGTCCCAGCAAGACTTCATCAGATGAGTGCTTAAACCTACTAACACTGTTTAAATTCCTTTCCTATAATGCTTGATCAATTAATGCAAATTCCATTAATTGCTGTTAATTACTAAACTAAAACAAACTGAATACAAGTATACTGTATTACCTAAAACCAGTAAAAATGCTTGTTAGTTAATATAAAAAAACTTATTAAAAAAACTGTTAAATATGTAAAAACATTGTTAAAAACTTTGTAAAATATTCTAAAAGATTGAATGCTCTTAAAAAATGCAAAGAGAGAGAGAGAGAGCGAGAGATTGGCCTAATGGTTAAGGTGTTCACTCCCAAAAAAACAAGTCCAGGGTTCAACTCTCATAGGAGGTAACCAGCCGGTCCCAAAATGTCTCACAAATGCAGCAAGCTCAGCACAATCCACAAACCAAATATGCCATCTAGTGTCCAAAAAGTTTTTTTACATTAATTTACACTGTTAAAACACTCCAAGTATACAAAAGCATATAAACTTTATAGGAGATGGCTCATTAAAACCTCGCTGCCCTCAACTTTAAAACTGGGGCCAGGGAAACATTTTCTTTCAAGCCAGTTGCTCTATTAGCTTCCAAAATGAGTTGCCAGTATACTTTGTTTCCCATGGCCCACCTCTAGAGTCTATGGGCACTTTTTCTAGTACAAAAAATGTAAACTTAGATAATCTACAACTAAGGGTATGTTTGTATAAGGCATTTTCTCATCCTTAGACCTAATAGCATAAGTATGTTCATATATTCTCCTTTTTAGCCTGCTCTCCATCTTCCCTATATAAAATGCTTCACATTCATCACATAGGGCAATATATATTACTCCAGCACTATTACAATTACTATACTTCTTGCTCCTAATGTGAGCATCCCTACATTTAATATAAATAAACTCCTTATGTTTAATATAGGGACATTAGGCACAGGCTTTACACCTATAGGTGCCTACCTTTTTCCTGTTTTCGATTCCTATTGTGGTCTTCTTTTGTTCAAGAATGTCTTTGATACTGCATCTCTTTTCTAAATACAAATTTAACAGGGGCATTAAACATACCTTCCAAGTCTGAAAGTTTAGTAAATCTATTCCATTCTGTGGTTATGATATTTTTATAGTCCCAGAATCCCCACTGACATTAGTAACAAAAGCTCCCTTAAATTCATTCTCCTTAATGTTGTTACCGTCCTTACCTTCATTATTCCTCCCATTACTCAAATTCACCTGTTTTCCTAAAAGGGAGCAAACCTGTCATACCTACAATATTTGACTTTTAATAACTACTTCTGACATATCCAGTGGGTATTTTCTATTTAAGAACATCTCTTTTAAAGGTTTCATATTCTTTAATAAAATCTTGTTCATCTGAGGTCGTTCTATAAACTTTCACATCCTGGCCTTTTACTATACTTCTTTTTTTGTTTGTATGGATGAGCACTAGTAAAATATAAATAAGAGATGGAGAATGTACTATATACTGTGAATTTAAAACTTTCAGTCACATTATTTTTGTGTATAGTGACATCCAAATAGTTCATACTGTCATATGTTATTTTGTGGGTAAATCTTAAACAAATAGTGGTACTGCTAATATATGCAACAAACTCCCTTAACTTGTCTTCTGTGTCTATCCAAAAAATGCATATATCATCCAGGTTCCTCTTATATAATATTCATCATTCAGCATATTTGGAGCTGTAAATAAATGTCTGTTCCCACATATTTAATACAATGTTAGCATATTTTGAGGCACAAGAGGCCCCATAGCTAACCTACTTTCATGTCTATAAAATTCTCCTTCGAAGTAAATAAAATTATTTTTTAACACTAATTCCATCAGGTCAAGACATATACCTTGAATTCTGTGTCTGTCAGCTCTCCTTTACTTAATAGACTCCTTCTAACCACTCCAGATCTGTGTTGTGAGGTATTACTGTAAAAAGATCTACTACATCAATAATCACAAAAGTAATTTTTCAGTATATATCTCTGACATAATGCTTTTAAGAAAATCCCTCAAATCCTTTAATATACCTTCTTGTTCCTTCCAAATTTTCTGAAGTTTAAAATCTAAGAACTTAGCTAGGGGGAAGGTCTTCACATTAGCAGCTACAACTGGCATTAAAGTTGGATCATCTACGTTCTTGTGGGTCTTAGGTATGCCAAAAATAGCTGGTACTGCAGGCTTTTCTATTGTTAAATATTCATAAGTCTCTATGTCAATCATCTCCTCTTCTAACAACTCTTGCAACACAAAGTATATTTTCTTATAAGCAACATTGATGTAATTCTTAGAAACCCTGGAATATTTGTTCTCATCACTCAGATTTTCCATCATTTTAGCTAGATATGTCACGGTATCCATAAGTACTGTTCCTCCCCTTTTGTCCAGTTTATTCACCCTCAGGTACCTATTACCTGCTAATTCCTGAAGCAATTGTTTCTGTTCCAAAGGGAGACTGTAACAAATTCTGTTGTATTGTATTCATTCCTTAACTCTTTTTCTACCAAATCTTCAAAATTCCTGAGTTATGGATGTAATGGGGGGTTGAACATGCTTTTCTTTCTTATACCACTCCCTTGTTCCATTCCATTAACATTACTAGCAAACATCAATTCAAGATTCTTTTTCCTCACAAATAATTTTAAATCTATTAACAGTTTGCTTATGTTACATTTATTTGGTATAAACTTAAGACCTTTGGAAAATAAATCAAAGTGGACTTGAGTTATATTTTCCCCACTATAATTAAAAATGCTGTAGTTACCATACATGCACTTGTATTAGTCTCTTACATTAACTTGCACCCTACTTGTATCACCCCCACTCAGCATCCCCGCTTCTTCTATACATTCCTTTCTTTGTAATTGTAATATTGGGCCATCAGATTCCTGAGTCTCTCTGATCTTCTGAGTGGGGGAAACTCTAAAGGGTCATTGGTGTCTACTTTGGAATTATACCCAAAATTCTTATCTCCCCCCATTAACATCTCTCAACCTCCTCTCAGTAATATAATTATTATTGTTGTTACCTAAATTTTCAAAAGTATCCTGCCCATTGTCATGGGTATAAAAAGTCTATTTATGCTTACTGTAGCAGCATTTTTTTACATATTCTGTCATGTCTCTTTCTAATTTCTTGAATTTCCTTTTAAGCAAAAAGGAACATTTTTCTTCTGTCTTAGACCTAATATTAGCATATTTATGCTTACCTTCTTCCACAGTATATAATAAATCATTCATGATACTTTTATTCACTTCTTCAATCTGTCTAAATAACAATTCAATATCTTTCTCATTTTGTCTAATAATAACATCCATGATATCAATACCACAAGCATCAACTATTCTAATAAGCTCTTGGTGAAACTCAGATCCTTCTTTAACATTATTTGGGTATTTATATACTCCCAGCCCCTAAGGCACAATACCCCTTTTAATACATTATTTCAAGTAAGCATTATCTAAGATAAAACTCTATACTTTAACATAGTCATGCAGTTTTTGAATACTAGTATCATAGGTATCAACCTTTGTAAAACTACATGACTTATGTATCTTACTTATATTGTAAAAAAATAAATAAATATATAAAAGGCCATTACCTGTATTCCTATATGCCTGAAACATGCATGGTATTATATTTTGTTATACGTGTTACATATTGTTAGCAATGTACTACTTATACTATGTTTTACTGCTTGTATCTTAAATAATGTGTATTGTTATTGGAGCTTTTTTCCCTGGGTCTCTGCTGAAAACAGGTTTCTTACCCAGTTGGACACTACCCAGTTAACAAATGTGAATAAATAAATAAACAAAATAAATCAGCATTATTTTTCACAGGTGACTCCATTTCAGAAAAGGAATACTTTTTGTTGAATGATTCCCCTAAATTACAGTCATTGTTCAAATTCGTACCACTTGAATTATTAGAGTGAATATAACAGTCACCTTGTCTTCCAATCCACTGCTCTTTTGGAGATATCTCCATTTCTGGGTTTATTCTGCAACTTTCAATCAAACTGGAAAGAAAAATGTTAGGGATACCCTCACACCTCGATCTAGTTGCACCAGTCAGAAAAACATCATGTCCGCTGCCATCTTGGATTGCATTCACTTCCTGTCTTCCTCTGTGACCTTCAGGGCTTAAGCACGACCTAATTTCCTGGTTTCCTGGTATAGAAACCAATGAATAATTTGTAACTATAGTTTTAAAAATGGGAGTAAGTAAATCAATTAGTTGTGTGAGTTGGCTTATCATTTTCCTGCATTCACCAACTCCAACATCCCTGTTTGTATCTCCACTGGACAGTGTAGCCTAAGTCTCCAAATCCTTCATAGTACCAGAAGCAACCCAAAAAGTAAACTGAGGACAGTAACCAGGAACCAACTAAAGGCACTTTCGAAGAACCAGGCAAACCAGAACCAGGCAGAATAGTCACTTTTATTCATAAACTTAAAAACACATAAACACTTAACTGTTTTAATTTAACAATCAACAATAATTAATGGAATTTGCATAAATTGATTAAGCATTATGGAAAAAGTATTTAAACAGTGTTAGTAGGTTTAAACACTCATCTGATGAAGTCTTGCTGGGATGAAAATGTGGTGAATCAGTTAAGTTTGTATGTGTTTTTAAGTTTATGAATAAAAGTGACAATTCTGCCTGGTTCTTCACAAGTGCCTTTAGTCAGTTCCTAGTTACTACACCTTGCGTAGGATAGCACTGGGCTGCTCTCAGTTTACTTTTTGGTTCCTTTTCAAGTTACTAAGGCAGCTGCCTTAGTCATAAATGGAGGGCACATCATTTCTGGTTTTAGGTGAAATTCTCACAGTTGTCTTCTGCATCAATTTGAGGCCCAAGGTGATCACCATGTAATTCAAATTCATGAGGTATATGATGATCAGTTGAAGTCAACTTAAACACTAGCTGTATCTTGTGAATCAGTGACTGTGGACTGTGTAGACAGGATGTTTTCAAAGGTCACTTGGATGCTGAGAACTCTAACTACATCCCCTAAGGAGGGAAGACAGTTTGAATTTACTGACTTCCAAAGGTCAGCCTGGGCCACGGTGGTCTTTATAAACTATAGTTGAAAAATGTTTGGCTTCGTCACAGTGTAATATTTAGGTTCTTAATACAAGTTTTTCTGTACTATTATATTTCTGTCTGCTTGCTACACTCAGCTGTCTCATTTATCAGCTTCACAGCCCACCTGAAGCTAGGTTAATGTTGTTCTCATTATGCATTTCCTTTATTATAAATTTCATAAATCATTGCATCTGCCAGTGTTTTAATGATATTCAGAGTCTTTGGAGAAAAAAAATTAACACCAAAATGCATTGAATTATATTATACTTTATGTAACAAGGTCACTCCTGAAAATCGTGTAGGGCACTGGATACTTCTGTCAGACAGGTGTATTTGTTTCTTGCATTCTGAAAAAAGAACATGTACAAATGAAACCAAATCCAGGAAGAACCACAACCTTGCGACAATAATACACTTTATTTAGTGTTTTTGTCATCGTATAACAAATAACTTAATCAGAATAAATCCAGTCTAAGTAATCATGTTTAAATAATGTTTAAAATCAGGTCATGTGATTAAAAGTTCCAATCAAAACCCAGCATCAATTAATATGTTCAAAATCTAATAACATACAAATACAAAGATACTAAACTAAATTTCCTGTCCTAAATATAAAAAATGAAATATTATATTGAAAAAACAAACTTAATGATGTTTAAAACTACAATAAAAATTACTTATAAGTAGTTGTGCAAAGCATCCTAATATATAACATAAGAAAGCAGTTTTAAATCACAACTAAGACTGATACCGTAATTTAACCCAGGTTTTATATGTGCATTCAGTCTAATTTGCCAACAAAGTTCCTTAAAATCTAAAATGTCTTCCCATAGTCCACCTCTGGGATATTGGGGTACCTTTTCAATTACAACAAATTTGAAACTATGCGTAGGGTGTTTTTCTATGTGTCTGAATAAAGCACTGTTAGTGTTGTGGTTTCTCATGTCCCTTATCTGCTCATACATTCTTTCTTTGAGCTTTCTCTTGGTTTTTCCAAAGTAGAAACCCTTACATTCTGAACACAGTGCACTGTAAACTACTCCTTGGGTATTGCATGTATACTTTCCTGATATTTTTATGTAGATGTATTTGATCTTTATTTTATCAGTGTGTTTAATCAGACAACATTAGGCACAAAACCCATACTTTATCATACCTGGAACCCCATTTTGAAGGTGAACAGTGCTTTGCTTTCTAATAAGTTTTTGAAAGTAATTCCCCTCCTAAACACCACCCATGGTCTATGTCCTAGTTTTTCTATTATACCTTCATACCCCTGAAAAATATGTCAGGTTTTAGTTAAAATACCATGTATGTTTTGATGGTCCACTGAAAATCTGGTAACAAAAGGACATTTATAGGCCTTATTGTAAGAATTTTGTTGGGGTAAAGACATTTCAGTTATACAAATAGAAGGAACTCCATTGTTGTTGTTTAATAGTGGTGTAATAATTCCCTTCTCTCTCTTAGTGTGAATTTCATTAAATAAACTATCTATCAAATCTGATGGATATTCTCTAGATCCAAACATCTCTATGAGCTCACTACATCAAAAAAGAAAAGTGTCATTCTTGGTAATCATTCGGGCAAGTCTAACTAACTGGCTCTTTACCAAGCCTTTTTTCACATGTATTGGATGGTTACTACGGTAATGTAGTAAACTGTTACTATAGGTAGGCTTCCTATAAAGATCACTGTAAAAATATGAGTTAGACTCCTTTTTAATCACCACATCCAAGTAGTTAATACTATCAAAACTGTAAGAATGCGTAAATTTAAAAAAAGCAGTAGTACCATTAATGTAGGACATAAATACTTGAATATCTTTAACATCTCCAGTCCATAGAAAAAACAAATTGTCTATATAACATACATACAAACTCCATTTGTGTATATAGGGGGAGTTGAAAAGAAACTTCCTTTCCCACATTAACATGACAATATTAGCAAAAATGGGGGCAAAAATGGCCCCCATTACTACCCCTGCTTTCTGGAGGAAATATTGTCCCTCAAAAAAGACGAAACTGTTTCCATTTCAAATAAATTCAAAAATAAGAATGTAAAGAAACAAATACAATGTCATTCTCCAACCTTTATATAAAAGTAGCATAGATGAAATTTCATTGGAGCATTGTATAATCATAAATAAGCAAAGTACGTGTGTGTAATATTTTTAACATATGTCTCCAGTGAAATGTATCTATAGATTTTATGAAAAAGATTTGTGTAAGAAAGACCATTGTAGAATTGCAGTAATTGTCACCTGAGTACTGATAATGCTGGATATACCAACAACTCCTGGTGACATTTATCAACCTGGGATCTGAGTTATGAGTAAACTACACAATTCATGGGTAAGTTTGGCTTCACTAATGATTAAACTGTTTTTTTATTGCTATAAAATATGAAACATCTCAAAGAGAAAGCTTAATAAAATTACTGTAGGAATATACTTTTAGAAGAAGAAAGACCATTGTCTGTTGTCATGACTGTAGAAACTAATGTGATCAGTTTCTTTGGATGGTGATGGCAAAGGTATGAAGGCAGAATTTTATACTTGGATTTCAGTAAATTCTTTATTGTAATATTTGACAAGAAACTGATTATCATTCTGGTGATGCTGAAGGACAAATATAAAGTTAAATGGAAAAAAGAATGAATGCTTTATATGAACAGATTGTGACAGTTAAAGAAACATTGTTGTGATATGAACCTTTCTGAAAGTGGTTTGACAAAGACAGTTTATATATATGCATTGGTACTTGGGGATATAATGTTATGTTGTAATGGGAGTTACTGAAGGGTGTATCATTACAGGAAGAGAAATCTAAGAACTGCATTTCTTTTATTCCGAACTATAGGTTAAATTATAAATTGCTTTGTGTGACTGTTATGTATGCTTTTGTATATATTTCTGTCTGTAAGTATGTGACTGTATAGGTCAATGATTCTTAAATTATAATTTTGCACTTGGGGGGTTATGTCACTTTCAATGAGGTATAGCAACTTCGGAGTTGATTATATTAAGCAGAATGGCGTTGATGGTGTGGGCTGCTATATGTATGATGTAGGGAATGCTGACTTTAGCTCAATGTAAGTACTCTGTTCTCATTTGGATTTCTTTCGGTCATTCTCCTGTCAACATAAGTTGGATTCAGCTGGCTGCATTTGAAAAATGTATAGTCTTCCAATTTATATATTCATAGGTACTTGCTAGGCTCTTGATCTGTGAGCATGTTAATAAACCTAGCCTTACATTCTCTTGGTAGTTTTCTGTACTTATATTTTGCATGCTAATAACCCAGAAATGGACCAAACAAGGATTTGTTGAGAATTGACATGATTTACTCTATCCACAAGGTACAGGACTGCTAAGCTAGGGGCAAATTTGAGGTACTCATTGATTCATCTAAATTACATCTGAATAAAGTAAGAGAATATATAAGAAACCTATCCCTCCAACATATTCTATTTATTTTGAAAAACAGATTGAAATCCCTTGAGTGGATGTTTATTATACCATTGGACTTAAGAATGGGTCTGAAAGAGTAGGGTCTGTTTAACCTCTGTATGGAAGGCAGATGCCACATTTCAGTAGTGTGCATGATACTGAGAAGAGGAACAAGGCTTTATGATGGTCTGCATAGTTTTTTATGATTTAGTCCATTGATTTTTTTAATGAAAAAATGCTGCAGTCATTGCAGTTGTGACTAGTATTTGTATAAATATATACTGGAAGGGGTATTATACTCAGTGATCAGCCTAATGAATGCCCAGTACATTGGAATAATTACAGCCCTAGATCTATAAGCAGTACCTTTAGATATAAGCTGTGCAATGAAATAGGACATCCTTACAACAGTAGATATTTATTGTTGTTGCAGTATGTATCCCTGGTACTCATAATGGTATTCACTAATAAGCTATTAGTAATATCTAATATGAGATTAAAGGAAAAAAAATAACATTATTGTAAATATCACCAAATTCATATGGTTAAAGAAGTAGATCATTTATTTCAGAGCTACAGAAGACAAAACAATTGTCACAATTGGTAAAGTTACCTCAGAAGCTCATTTGTTAGTTGAGGATGCTTTGCTTGAATACTTGTGTTAAGCAAATTCTAATATTTCAGAAAGAGACTCCCAAACTTAACCCTCATGAATTATTCATTAAGCTGTTTACTGTGTTCACAAACTGACATTATCAGCTGCATCAAACTCATCATGCTGTTGTCATAGCAACCTTACATTTCACTGATATCAGACTAGGCAGCTGAATGAAGGACAACCTGTCAAAAGGCTGATTATTGTATTTGAATGTAAAAATCTTCAGAAAATCCATAACATAGTATGCCATTCACTATAGCTGTACAGGGCTACAGCAACTCACATGGGTTATTGATATGAAGTCTGTGCAGAATACTGCATTAGTAATGGCAGATATTAGCATACGCCATTACTAGCTAACTATAATAAGAAAAAAATGAAATCTAATCCAAATACAATTTCACCTCATGCTTACCATACATTATTTAACACTGAAGCAATCTGCATATTGAACAAATCAAAAACTAAACACATTTCAATGAATCCCATAACTCTCATAAAAGTCTTTATCAGGTATGGCTAAATCAGGATGTTCTGTAATGTTGAATCCATGGAAAGGTTTGTGTGACATCTCCCTCTTGGCCAGTGATCAAGGAACCTCAGTCCTCACCACTGATACCAGTGGGGGATGTTCACTTTGAGAGAAAAATAGATGCACACAGTGTTTTCAAAAGCAGCTACCTGCACCAAGCACAATTTCCCTTAAGAGCACACAGGGACTGCACACTCCATTCCTGGGACTGGACTTCCTCTCCAGGCCCTAAATAAGACTACACACTGACCACCTCAGAGTTGAGTCCTCAGCTGTTTATTCCAAGCCAAATCTTCTACCACCCTCTGTGTGAAATCAGTGCTCTGTGTCCCTGTTCCAAGTAGCTGACACATACACTCTTTGAGATTTGATTTTCACACACACACACCTGGGAAAGGTTGGCACAGATTTACCTGCTGTGCCACCTCCACCCAGACTATAACGTAAATGCTGCCACTAGAACACCCCCAACGCCAGCAACTCTAAGGCTCTTACAAGGTAGCCAGTTATACTTATTAAAATTAATACTTATAAAGATGGTAGTGTTTTCAAGCAGCAAGACTTTCAGGAAAGTGAAGCCAAAGTGCCACTAAATAAATGCAAGTGCTCTCAAAGGTTAAAATATTTTATTGAAAGCCCATCCACAATGAAAGGCTTAGATATATTTAATAAAAAATAAATATGATAATATTGAATATCTATTCACAATAAAAAATCAGAGTTTCAATTCACAGGAAATATAAAAACAACACAGATGGAAAGATTCAGACAGATACAGAAAACACATATTTGTCTAATCTCATTGTATTTTTCTAACTGATTGAAGAATTACTGTTCCCTACTTACTTGCTAGAGCAAGGCAAGATGAAATGGATGAGTGTCCTTACTCTCAGGTCCAAGACAGAGTGCTGACTGCTTGTATCACATCTCTCACTAGTATCTAAATACAATTTCAGTGCTGGCTACAGAATAATGTCACATCTGGTGACCTGACTCTTTGGTTCCCACACTACCCCTCACTAGCAACTGTGCCAGGATTTGGCACAGATGTGTCTCACAATATACACAGAGAAGTTTAGCTAAAGTATTAATACAACATCTGGAAGCTATAAAAAATTCCAGCACTTCTACCCTTCCTGCAGAAAGGCCTTTCATAGACATTGCATCTCTGACTGGATTCAGACCTGTGAGATAGAATCTTTGTGGCCTAAACCAAGTCATTTGATTTCAGGCTATTTTTTTAAGGTTAGTGCAGAATTTTAAGTAGAAAGCATTTATTTAAATATGCTTGCTATTCAGAATTCTGCTTTTTTTTGTATTTGTGGATACTCCTTAATTTAAAATATAAACATAGAAAATATATGTTTATGTGTTTATTAGGGCTGGTTTCTTGGAAGGTGAAAAATAAGAACTTTTAATTTATATCCTAGTATATACTATCAGTTCAGTATTTTACTAATTGCTGTGAAAACAGATGCTTATATTTTGTATTTTGTAAGGATAAATTTGAGATTACAATCATGTGACCTTGCTAACGTTATGGAGGGTGAAAAAATGCACTTCCTTACATGTATTAGTCTAGAATCTTACTGTAAGAAGAATCGCAGATATGTATCCTATAATGTATCACACATCATGTACTTTTAATACAGGAAAACATACTACCTGTTACTTCAAATTACTGTCAATAGTACTTGTTAAGGATAAAACAGGGAAGAAAGTTTAAACTTTTTATACTTAGTGCTGTAATATCATAAGTAAGCAGTCTGCATTTATTGTCATCAAAAGCCTGATAGAAATCAAGGGTGTACTCCAGAATAAAGACAACATTTCTTGTTACACTGGTTAGTAATATACCTGTAGTCTGTCTGTGTGAATATAACATGTATGAATGAGTATACATGACCCTTCAACCTCACCTCCCAAACAACAGACATGATGCTTTTTTCATTTTAATTTACTATGATAACCTTATTCTTGTTGCATAAACACTAAACTTTTAAAGAATGTAGTGAGTTGGGGGAATTAAGAACCTAAATTGCAGAGTGTTGCATAAAGTGCAGCTTCTTTGAGCCATCTGTTAATCAGCTTTGTTTGCTTGTTTGGTCTTACTTTTCCTACTGAAAGGGGAAACAGCAATAACAATAACGCAGTATTTTATCATCTTTTGTTTAACATTTCTCAGAAATATTTTCCAAACATCATACATCCATTTATAGATTATGTTCTGATCTCCAGCAGTGTAATTTCTTTTTTCGTATAATTTGTAAATAAGCATGCATTTGTTTGAAGTCACCATTATGTTTCTTATCCATTTTGCTATCTAACTGCTTAGAAGATTATATCATAACCACCACAAAAATATCACTGCACTAAGCAAGCAACATGTGATGATAAATACACATTTTAATAGTACATCTTTTACTATATTACAGGCTATAGTATGTTTTGTAGTACATTAGAAGTCCTTGCATTTGTTATAAGATTTGTTTCTGTCTATCCATTGTATGAGTATATGACATAAGACAAGATCATTGAATTATTGTTCAAAAGTGCACATTCCTTTGGACCATGTGTTGTTTTCGAGAGTACTGGGAAAATAATATATTTCCTCTTTCATAATTACAAGGATGGTTTATGTGAAGCTTTAGAGCTTCAAGTAAGAAAGTTGTAAGTTTGATGAAGCAATATTTGACAGAACACACACATGAATAGAATAGAATAGAATAGAATAGAATAGAATAGAATAGAATAGAATAGTCTGGACAGTAAACCACAAAACCAGAATCAGAAGTTGTTTATGAGAAGATCAGTCATCTTTTTGGTACTTGTAGTGATCCAGTGGTTCAGGCTTTAAAAGCATGTTGTAGTCCCATTATTAATTTCTTAACATGATATGCTGAAAATACCCATTTTTAAAGAAGACAAAAGTGTGGCAAGTGCATATGTTATGAGACATTTCTGCCAAAAATCAGGCAATACACCAGTGATGACAAGGATGAAGTGACTAATTACAATAATGTTTTTGCCTCATTTGGTTCAATGGTTAAAGCACGCGTGCTGTTTTCCTTTCTGCTAGTCCACGCATCCATAACTATGGTGCCACCATGTCTCTAAACCATTTTCTGATATTCAGGAAAATTACTCTAGAAGTTTATTTATTTAATTGTTAAATTAGCAAGAAAACCCAGGGGTGGGGGAGGGTGTCAACTTATTGGCACCAGCCTTCCTACTGATGATACTAAGGCCAGCATATAACCATGTAAATCTTTTAGTAAAAACACAGCAATGTTGTGAAATGTACAAACATTGCATAAAACTTGCAAAATCTTGCAACTATATATTTCTCTCTTTGAAATACAACAGATAACATAAAACTTGAAATTTGGACTGCACATGCATGTGCTTGTTTATTGTAAATCTGGAGCAGACTGGAATGTTTAAATCTAAAATACTTTTCATGAGAGAGTGTAGCCACGAGCATTACACACACAAAGCTTCAGAGTGGCAAAGCTATGAGTTTTCTAGCAGCCATTTCCTGTTATGTAACCTTTCTAGAAAATCTGTAACCTGCATTTTAAATGTTTGTTAACAAGGAGAGTACTGTGGGTTCTAACTTACTGAAGGGAAAGCTGTTTATAGGCACTGCACTAATGCTAGAGCTCCTACTGTCTGTCATATCCTGGGCAACCCTTCAGGAATCAAGTAGAATAACCCTCTCCTGTCATTACTGGATCTGGCAACCATTTTCAGTCAGTGCTTGCTTAAATAAAGCTGCTTATGGACTATTTTTCACACCGTACCTGTGAGTTAATTTTTTAATTGGTTTTGTCTGTTTTTGTTCTGCAGACTTAGGTGGTAGTGGACAAAATACTGTACCTCTTATGTCAGGGGTTAATATGGAAATAGATAGATAGTTAGTTTTGTTTTTATACTACCTTGGAATATTGAACATTTATTTTATATCTGTGCAAAACTGTATCTTTCCTGTATACATTGTTTCTCAAAATGCACTACTTAATTTATTAGTAAAGAATTTTATTTGGAAAACATTGTGATTATCTATTTATTAATTGATATACGGTTACTGCTCTGTGGTGAGTAGTTAGATCCTATCTCTGAGATAGGCAGAGACTGTTCAATTAAAGCTAAAGTGAATTTTATATTTCGGTTAGATTATTCTTAAGAATAGTTCACTAGCTTGCAATTGAGTTTGGACTGTGGCAGTAACTACCATACAACAGGGAAGGTTTGTAGCATTGGAAGGTATTACAAGTATTTCCTGGAAATTATTGTATGTTTGCATGTGTGAACACAACATATTGGCTATTTTGAATAATGTAGCACAGCAAGATATTGCATTCAGAGTGATGTAAGGGAATGGCCTGGGGAAAAATGGGCCTGTATCTCTGCTCTTTGGTTATTCAGTGCGCTCTGTTTAGTTATGGTTAGTATGGGCCCATATTCCAAAACAGCAGTCCATATTTTGGACACATAGTTAAGTCCAAACCACATTTATTTACACATATGTATATTTATATTAATTTATATTTTGGTTTGCCTGCTGTTTACAGTTTTCAATATTTACTGGAGCAGTGAAGTAAACTGAAGGACCATAGCCCATATTCCTTACATATTTGTCGCTGTGATCAACCTCACAATCATGAAGGTCCGCACAAATATGGACATCACAGATGCGGGGTAAACTTGTAGCATAATGTATCTAAGAACATGGAATCTCCAGCAATATTATCATTTTATGCATTTTTACTGTAGTAAAGTTTAGAAGCAAATAAAATAAATTTAGAGCACCTCAGTCACCTATATACAGTGTGACGTTCTTGCAAAACTAGATTTCAATATTTTGAAGGAGATTTCCTTTCCCAACCTTTCTATTGGTCAGCTAAAGATGGTCTGTAAAACAATAATGTCCCAAGGCAACTTAGAAATGTCTGGACAAATTTTAAAGAATGTCACAGTTGGTCTGAGAATACAAGAATAAAACTTCAGAAAAAAATAATACTTTATGCTATTGGATATAATGAGAAAATCCTCAATATGATGACTTAAATTGAACAGTGATCCAGCAGAATCAAATGGTCATTCCAGTGGAAATACATTTTAAAAACTGCAGAAAAGTATGATGGACAAGCATACTTCTAGTTGCAATAAAGAAACATACCAAAAATGAGACAATCTCTAAATGTTGTTTGGTGAAAGCTCACAGTGTAATAAAAACTTAGTACAGAGAGTTATGGTCGAATAAAAGTTATATAACATGAAGATTTCTGAGAAAAAATAATAAAATTATACAGGAGTTGTGTTTGCCTACTTCAAATAAAGCTGTGCACGAAGACACAGTTTCCTTTGTATTTAAAATTAACTGATTTCAGCATTTTCAGATAAAACAAAATAAACTCTACATGTTTGTACATATTTATTTACTTACTTACATTTGTTAACCAGGAATGTCCAATTGAGATGTCTCATTTTCATTGGAGTCCCAGGGAGAAAACTCCAAAACAATAAACAACACAAAAACATATTTCAAGTAATGTACATACTAAAATAATAAAGTATTCACATGCATGTGTAACATAAAGTACATTTTCTAAAGTATACCCATCCATCCACTACCCCTTTTCCCATCTTTGCACATGGGGTTGGGGTGTCACTTCAGCAATGACAATCATCTAGAGCCAAGGTTCACACTACTGGGTGGTTAACCCTGCTAGATTTGTTTTTTCATGACGCTCACTTACACCCACACTCAAATCTATGGCTAATTTAAACTATCCAATCCACCTACTGCATCCCTTTGTAATGTTATAGATAACCAGAGCACCAAGAGAAAACTTATGTAACCACAGGTAAGACATGTATACTGCACACAGAAGGCACCTCAGCTGAGAATCGAACCACAGAACCTCCTACTGTGAGGTGACGATGCTATCTGCTGTGCTACTGTGCTACCCATGTTTTTTTTTTTTTTGAGTAATTTTCTAAAGTAAATATCAACACAAATTAGTATCAGCTGTAGTAAGGGAAAAGTGCTCATTATAGCTGAATGTAATTGAAAGGGCAAACCTCTGCACAGAAGGAGGGCCACATAACAAGTGTTATATGTGGGTGGTTTTAATAAACAAAACACTTGGTTAATGCCACAGTTGCATATTCAGTAGTTACTGAGAAGATAGACAAGATGGAATATAAAAGTATGTTTCTTTTTGTCTGTTTCCACATCTGGCGGGAAAGCTTATTCAAGATATTTTCCATACAAACGCTAGCTAAATTTTGAAAGTGCCACTTATATTTTAAACTATAACTATATTCATACACCTTTTGGGAAAAACTGCACACAACTCCACTGACAATGTATTTGTGTATAATGATAAAATGGAACTGCAAACACCACACTAGCAGCGTCATTTGGAACTAGAAGCTGGAGATTTTATTTAACCCATTCCCACTTCTCTGAATTTTGAAATTGTCTTATACTTTAGTGACATACAACAAGAACCCTTTCAGCTATGACACTGACCAAGCAGACGTCATAACAAATACCTTATAAAACATAATTAGACATATTTTGCCACATAAAAGAAATATTGGTGTAAATAATGAGATAAAGGTATAAGCCAACAATAATGCAGTTTTGATTATTATGTCGTCCATGGATAGGTGCATTGTTTATTTTAATTAAACAATTACCTGTTGCACTGAATTAAAAAAAATGGATTGTTTTGCTCCAAAGTCAAGAGCAGTCTCATTTCCTGGTTTATTTATTATTTATTTATTATTCTTTCAGTCAAGATTGTACATCACAATAGACCATGAGTTGCAGAACACACTGTCATTGATTCTCAGTTTTGTTTACCTCATATCAGGATACTGCCTTATAGGCAGGGGGTGTTAAAGACTGCATTGTGTTCATTCTTTTATATTATGCTTAGGCAGGGAATATCAGTTCACATTGTTGCTGCACCACTAGTTTGATAACAAGACAACTTTTGTGGCATTTTGAGGATTTCATTAATTTATTTTTATTTTACCACTGTTAACTGGTATGATTACTGGTATGGGGCGACCTTTTCCAGCCTTTACTCAGGCTTCAAGAACAAGGGGAATTCAGAGCAATCAGTCATCTACCATTTCTCTGGAAGTTTGCAAAATGAAGTAACCATAAGAAATCTGTATGGATGCAGGGAGAAACACACACACACACACACACACACACACACACACACACACACACACGCACACACGCACACACGCACACACACACACTGCATAGACAGTGACTGGAATGCCAGGTCTGAACTCTACAGCTTGGAACTGTGGGACAGCAACAGTAACCATTGTCCCACTGTGACTGTCACATCAATGGCACAAGGGCAGTATTTTAGAAAGCACACATGATACCTGAATCACCAGCTGAGGAAATGAGAAGACTGGGAGAGGAAGCTTAAAGTAGAAAACAAATTATAGAACTACATCTGTGTATGCCGATACTATGGTATTTCAGCAATTATATTGGATACTTTTTATGCACACTATCTGTGTCTGTGATCTTTGTAAAGATAAATCAGCTGTTGTGCATGACATATACAATCCTAATTCTTTATATTTAAAATATTTGTCACATAGCTATGACTGACCGGAGTCGTAGTAGAATGTGCTCAAAAACATATATTAAAGTTGGTGGTATCTGCACATTACAAGAAAAGGCTAGAAACTGAAGCCCTTTCTTTAAATATTTATAAGTATTCAATTTAATCATATAGTGGCTTATCCATTTGTAAATATATCTCGCATTATTAAAAGCATCAGCCGATCTGTATTTGGTGCAATGTACTTTATATACGCCACAGCGGATTTTACTTAGGTATGTTTATGTTCTTCAGTGACTGACTGTGATGATCGAATGTTAAGGCAAAGGAACGGTTACCATTTATTAGTCGCTGTCATTTATCCTGGAATACAGATAAGTACAAAAGATTGTAGAAAACCTTTATTACTTAAAATATAAATATATGTGCACAAATAATAAGTAATTATTGAAAATATAAGTGTACAATGAACAATGCTTGCAAGAGATCACTGGCAATGTGTAATAAAACAATCCATTTTTTCAGTCATTTGGCATAATTCTGGCAGGATGAACTGTCACCATTGTAGAATCACTGTTAGTAATCATTCGTGAGCCATGTTTTATGGAAGTTTTGATCTCTGAACCACAGATCTGAGGGTGGATTCCTGAAAGGAACATTTTCCATTAATTCTAAAACAACTCTTCCAATAGTCCTGAAGTTACTGTACTGGCGGGCACAGAAATCACCTGTTCCCATAGTAGCTGGCTATTTAAGTATCTTGGAGAGGTCAACAGTGGAATTGTATACGTTTTCATAAAATATTTGTTTGTGAAAATGGATGAATGACTCAGTGTTATTAGAAGGCCCTGAGCAAGATATAGAAAGAGATTAATGTATTTTTAAAGACAAATATCACAGAGAACATAATTTGGAACAGCAAGATCAGTGAGTTTAGAATATATGTCTGTCATTTTAAACTAGATAGTTCACATTTGTTACCCATTTAGATGCTGGCACTTTACATGCAGTATAACTGTCCATGTTCTAAATGGCTCAACAACAGTTTCAAATAAATGGACTGTTTACCACAATCTTGGTAACCACCATGTCATGGAATACAGGCACTTGACAACAAACCATAATAAAAACTTTGTACATCCAATAACTGTAGCAAACAAAAATTCTGAAGTGGCTTTGTCTTGCCATTAAAAAAAAAGTTTAAAGCAATGACTGGCACTGGAGTGCATTTGGTGTCCTCGCACCAAAGAATTAATGCAGAGGTCAAAGTTTGGGGTGATTTTGATAACTTTGTTCAGCAGTCTTCTGCAACACATTTCATAGTTCCAGCATTGCAAGCAACTGAGTTGTAAGGATAAATGGGGCAGGACTGTCATAATGGTTAAAGCCATTACTTAAAGATGCAAGTAAGGTATAGGGTTTGAATCTGACCTCTGGTTATTGGATAGGCTTGTAATAGTCTGCAGATCAATTCCTTATTATATAGCTATGAATGACAGTGTGCATTTCCTTTGTCTACATGAAAAGAGACATGGAAGAGCTCTTGGAGCATGTGACCCAGGCAGGTATGACCCTAACCCTGAGTAGCATCCTGCCTTCGCCCAGAGTGATACCACAGTATAAGGACAAAATGATAGACTTCAACAATTGGCTAAGCTTCTGGTGTCATTCAAAGGGGATCCAGTATTTGTCTGCCTGGGAAGACATGATCGACAAACCACGATGCTTTGCCAGAGATGGTCTGCACCTGTCACTCCTGGGATTCAGGTTACTGACTAAAGCTCTTGCCATCCCTATAGTGCCTTTTTTAGGCAAGGTTCAAAGGATAAAACCACCACCATAACAGATACAAGCATGCAAAATCTGAAGGTAATGCTACTCAATGCCAGAAGTCTAAACCTCAAAACGCACTTTCTCGAGGCACTCTTAAAAATGGAGAACATCGATATCTGTGCAGTAACTGAGACCTGTTTCAAGGCTCCAGAGAGCACCCCTGCAATACCAGGCTATAATTCTTACCACACTTTTCGGCCACAAAACCAAGACCGAAACACTAAAGGTGGAGGAGTGTCCATATTCACCAAGGATATTCACACCTCCAGGCAAGTTGCCCAACACAATACATCTGAAATTCTCCAGGTGCAACTAACACTAGGTAAGACTGCAATCCAAATTGTAGCTTGCTACAGATCCCCCCACCATGCCCCAAGATTCTCACTACACCTTTCTAAACATACTGGAAAATATTAAGATACAACCAAACACCCTAATACTGGGTGATTTCAACTACCCTGCAATTAATTGGGAAAACTACTCCGGTACCAACTCCTTTTCCCAACGGTTCTTGGAATTCATAAATTCCAACACCCTGGAACAACTAATCCATTGTCCCACCAGGGGAGCCAATATCCTAGACCTGGTCATTACCAACATGGGAGATAGATGCTCCACACCAGTGGTCACCCCCTCATTGGTCAGGTCTGACCATAAGCAAATCACCTTTGACATCCACATCCCACCCCCCAGTAAGGAAACCTCCTTAAAAAACTTCTCCAAAGCCAACTTCATGCTACTGAAGTCAGAAGTGACAAACTTCACAACACCCATGAAGATGGGATCTGTAAATTCGACTGCAGAATCCTACACTAAGGTACTGTATGAGCACATCCACTCGTGCATGAATCATGCCATCCCAAATAGAACCAAGATGCTCTTTTCCAAAAAAAGGAAGCCAATCTGGTGGTCCCTCATTATAAACAAACTATACAACAGAAGGAAGAAACTGTTGCAGAAAAGAGGAAAATCCCAGGATGCAAAAAACTCCCTCACCAGCCACAGTAAGAAGCTGAGATCCCTCATAAAATCCTCAAAAGCTAGTTACGAAAATAAAATTGCCAAAGATTCCAAAGACAACCACAAGGTATTCTATAGTTATGTCAAGAATCTAAATGGCAATGCTCAGATCTGCTCTGAGCTACAACAGAATGGCATTAAATATACTGATCCCAAGTATATTGCCAATATGCTGGCAGATCGATTTAGTGCCAACTTCACCCCCCTCTCACCCCCTAAAGGGCCCATCTCAATACCAAAAGATTGCCAAATTCCGATAATCACGGCCACACAGGTAGAAACCGCACTCTCCAAAGCTAAGAATACAGCATCCATGGGACCAGATGACATCCCAGGCTGTGTACTACATGAACTACAAAATGAACTGGCACCTCCCCTAAGTGTCATGTTTAATCATAGCCTCACCTCAGGCTTCATGCCCACTGAGCCACACACAGCTACAGTTATCCCGCTCCACAAGGGAGGATCTGCCTTGGATCCCGGGAACTACCATCCCATCAGTCTGACAAGCCTGATCTGCAAGGGCATGGAACGCATTATCATGGAACTTATAAACAAAGACATTGGCAGCCTTCAAACACTGGACCCCACCCAGTTTGGGTTTGTGAAGGGCCGATCTTGTCTCCTGAATCTGATTGACTTCTTTGAATCAGTCTCCAGAGCTGTGGACGAGGGTAAGGTGGTCCACACAGCCTATCTGGACCACGTCAAGGCCTTTGACACCATCCCCCACTCTGGAATCATAGATAAACTTACTAAGCTGGGCATAAATCCCTACATCACTCGATGGGTTGCCAACTGGCTTACTGACAGAACCCAGACTGTAAAAGTAGCCGACTCCAAATCCAGCTCCAGACAAGTGACAAGTGGAGTACCTCAGGGTTCAGTCCTGGGACCACTCTTGTTTGGCATCCACTTCTCTGAAGTACAGGCAAACACTAAGGGACTCTGGCGAACAAAGTTTGCAGATGACTGCAAACTGGGAGCCATTATTAAATCCCCAAATGATGTTGATATTCTACAAAAAGGCCTTACAGAAACAGATGTCTGGTGCTAGAGCCATGGGCTCAGGCTTAATGACAAGAAATGTATAGTTATCCCCTTTGGGAAAAAACATGTACCCATGAATTACCACATAGGTGGCAGGATGCTAAACATCAAAAGTGTGATGAGAGACTTAGGGACACAGGTGGACAGTGGTCTCACTTTCAATAACCACATTGCCACAACAGTCAGGAAATACTTCTATGTGGCACACCTCATCACTAAAGGCTTTTCATCCAGAAGAAAGGAGGTCATTGTCCCACTGTACTCATCCCTCATTAGACACATTATAGAGTATAATGCCCTGTTTGGTATGTACCTCACAAGACATCTGCAACAGCTGGAAAGGCCACAGAAATACCTCACTAAAAGAATCACAGGCCTAAAGCAGATGCCATATGCTGACCGTCTAAAAAAACTCCAGCTATACTCTGTGGCTTATCGTCTACTCAGAGGCGATCTCTGCTTAACATACAAGGCCATGTCAAACCCTGAGCTGTTGGACATGCTCCACTTAAAGAAATCCCAGTCCCTCAAAGCCACACGCTCCAGGGATCTAAACCTTGTCATCACAATGAACAAAACATACTGGAGGGATAGGTTCCTGACCCAGAGACTCCCCATACATGTCAAGCAGAGTGCCTCATTGGCCCTCTTCAAAAGGAACCTTGATGATTGGATGGGAGATGGGAAATTCACCCTGAGGATAATGTCAGTCACCCTGCTAGACAGGGGCCCAGAAAAGTAAATATTGTGGTAAGAAATATCCAGGGAATTGTTATGGCTAGGCTTGCATAGGCCCTAGGGCCGATAGCCTAGTACCAACCTATGAACCTATGATAAAACAACAACAAAAAAAGTATATATATATATATATATATATATATATATATATATATATATATATATATAGTATATACCTGAAGTATTTAAATAAGTTATAAATGCATGCATGTTACTGTCAGCTGTCAGCTTGTTTTTTACTTTATAAAGTATATTTTTCTACTGATTATGTTCTTTTCCCTTTCTTTTTACTTCAAATAGTTAATTATGTTGAAAGTATCATGAATATTCATGAAGCTATCATGGTCCTGGGCATGGCTTATCCAGGACATTGGTCAAGAATACAGAGTGTGGGAGGGGTTTGCTACTGAACATTATGTGAGGTATTTAAAATAAGTTATGCCTTGACTAAATTTGAGGACAGTATCATGGTGCTGTGTCATAAATATTGTGGTTGATATGTATGATTGTGTAGCTGTAGTAAAGCACTTAATGACATTATTTTGGGACTACAACCCCCTGGAATCATATTGCCCCCCCCCCCAGTTAATTTAAATGTTCTCCCTACAATGACACACTTTCCACACTTTTTTAGATTATGTTAGTTTCCATTAAAAGCAATTATATCATACATTCTACAGTTTCCTGGTTGTTTATGTGACTAAACGATCCTCCTTTCTGTTACACTGAGTATTTTCCTTTGTTAATTCATTAGATATCATCTTCATTCTGATATCCATTGTATTTGCCCTGTGAGTTTCAACACTTTTCTCTTTCTTTCTCTCTTTTACATTTAATCGTATATTAAAGGATAGTTTCAGTTTGTTTTCTAGTCAAGGTATAAACTTGCTGAGTGCAGTAATGATTACTCAGTGGTAGGGAATAAGGTGCTGCTGTTTCTGAGAGGTGGACATTATTGGGTAGAACTCTAATCGCTTTCTTATTGGTTATTTTACTTTTTTGCTTAACTTAACTGTGGTTGTTGCCACATGCAGGTGTCTATTCCCAAGATGTTGGAAGAGCTTGAGCTGAATCACATGTGCTGAGAATTTTTTTCTGATGTTTTCAAGCTAAAACTCCACTTAATAAGCATAAAAGTAATTGAGTTTGTTTGCACTTACTGTTGCTTTTTCTGAACTTTATTGCTCATTGTATTGAACTGTATAACTTTTTAGTAGTTTGTTTGGTTATGGTTTCTGACTTTGTGTCTTAAGCAATCACCTAGCTGTTAATGTATCTGATTGTAGCCCCTCTAGTTAATCCAAGCATTTTCCATGTGATTTTACACTTTTTAACCACTTGATTATGTTATAGTTCACTTTCAATTAAAATTGCTTACAATGTACATTTTACAATTGCTTGGCTGTATCCATAATTAGTACTTGTACATTAAGTGTTTTACTTTGTTAATTCATTAGACAGCATCTCTGTTTTGCTAAACACAGTATTTTCCCCGTATATAAGCTTGCTCAGAACAGTAGTGGTCATTCAGTGGCAGTGAGTAATCTGCTGTTTCTGGGGGTAGACATTATTGGTTGGAGTTCTAACTACTTTCTTATGGGTTCTTTCATTTTTTTCTACACAGCTTGAAGCAGAGGGTGGTAGCACTCTGTGCAGCAGAAAGCTATATTTGGCAGTCACTTTCAATTTCAAATTCTCTTTAAGGAACCTTAGTTAACTTCATCTTCCAGTTAAAGCTGCATAAATCGCAGAGTTAAACAGCGTTACATCATTGCATGTCTTTAACTGTTCTCATATACAGTCTAGACTAAATTATTAACCTCCTAAATGATTTTGGTGGTTGAACCATTTTTTTTTTTTGTATCTTTTTCTTCTATGTACATTTATTATTTTATCTTAAATCAATACTTTAACTAGGAACCAATATACTATCATCTTCTGTTATTTAGCCATTAACCAATCGTATAACTTAACTAGACTAGACTATAGACTTCATATAGTTAACTTAGTGCTCAGACCTTAATTGATCTATGTCTGCTATTTTAGTTGAATAAATACTTGTCAGGAACCAAAATACTATTATAATTCTGCTACTCTTTCCTGACTCAACACTGTCATAGATAATCTTTGCCAATTAAATCTCAAGCCTTATGTAACTCACTGGATAGCAAAACGGCTCACAAATAGAACCCTGAAAGTTAGGATGGGGAGTTATACCTCCTGCAAAAGACCTGCCACTAGCAATGGACTCCAAGATTCAGTCCTTGGGCCTCTATTCTTTGGTATTTACCTCCCAGAGATCAAAGCTACTATTAATAGTCTGTGATTGACCATACTTGCAGATGGCTGCAAACTTGTTGCTGTCATAACCTCCTTCAGTGACACCAAGATCCTCCAAGAGGCCCAATTATTCATAAAATTATTGCCTGAAATTAAATGCCAGGAAGTTGATAATCATATCCTTCAGCAAGCATGACTTCATTTGTAATGATCAAATTCACAACATACACCTGAAAATTGGTCCTGTACTTAGGGATCTGGAAACCTATGTCAACAATGAACTGCCATTTGATAAACATGTATCAAATGCTGTAAGGAAGTCCTTTTTATTTCACACAGATTATATCTAAAGGTATTGTACCCAGATCAAGGGAATGTAATTGTTTCACTGTATTAGGTCGATCATTATGTATAATGCCTATGTTCAAACACTTGTTACAAAAGGATTGACCACAACACTATCTAGCTAAAAAAAAAATAACAGTCTAAATCACAAAAGTGACACAGACTGTTTCAAAGGCCTATCCCTCTTTTCAGTATCTTACAGGCTACTGAGGGCAATCTCTGCCTCACTTACAGAGCCTCAATCAACCCTATCCTTTCAGAGATACTGCTCGTCTGGAAGGCCTATGGTGATATAAACTCCCAGATTAGAGAAACTGTTGCAACATAAATTGAACATTCTGGAGGAATAGATACGTATCACAGAGAATACCACTTCTCTGAAATCGTCTTCCTCTCCCCGTAAAGTAAAGCAAGTTTCTTACTCTTTTCAAGCAGAATCTTGACAAAGGAAAAGGAATCCACAAATTCACCCCAGTTTAGCACCTTTGTCTCTTATAGATAGGGCAACATGTAAATGTATGAGCTCCTAAAATACAAGGGTTCTAGATTATTTTTACTTATAATACAAGGGCTATAAACATCCTGGAAATGTATTGGCTAGGCTTTGAAAGATCATTGTGGTTTAATAGCCTAGAAAGTACTCGTTACCTTTCAACCTATGAACATTTTATTGTTTTAAGTTTCTTACACAATACCATTCACTGGATAATATTAAGACAGAGAAAAAGCACAGGGAACTGTCCTAAGGCAGTAAAAGGTGCTCTCATCTCTGGACCCCTTTAACTACATATAAGAGCTGTAGAGAGAGATTAAAGACACACCTTATGATTATTGTACCTTCTTAGTTGTGTTCTTTCTTTATCTCCAGGGACCTCTGAGACATACTTAAAAGAAAATGTAGAATGTCAGCCTCATTCCCTTCAACACAGAATGCTTTCACCCTGTTTATGTTTAAAGTTTTTACCTTTGAGGTGTGTAAGCTCACAAATGAATGCTTGATTTGTATGTGAGTGTAAAAAATAAATATGCCATTTTAGAGGGAGGGAATGGATTACGTTCATCAATAAACATAAACATTTGCAAGTTTCAGCTATGACTTGACATAAGTGCTTTTTGCACAGCTGGAACTTCAGAAACTCACTTACAGCTTCCGGATGTTTTGTTTTATTTCTGAAATACTGTCATTCTGGAGTCACAATTCCCTGTGATGATAAACCTCTCAAAAATGTCAACTGACATTCATATGAATGAATAGCAAGCTAATCCCCAACAGTATCTTATCTCAGTTGCCACAGGTTTAAAAAAGACTTGGCATCAGCCTTTCTGAATGAATTATTTCATTCAACTTCCATTCATGCAGGAAAAAGAAACATCAAATACAGTAATGATGACGGTGATAAGCAACAGAGTAGCATTATTACTGCAGACGGAGTATATTTATCCAGCTCTCCTCAACAAAATGTACAACTGCTGCAAGGCACTATATTGGCAGTATTATACGGTTTTCTTTTCCTGCCAGACATGCCACTGAAACACCCTTGGCCTTGTACATGGACTACTGCATGTGCATTATAGCTTTCATGGAGCAACAAAGAACTGCAGCACTGCAGGCTTTCCTTTTTGAAAATGTATGTCTTCATATATATAAACAATAAAGAGTCCGAAATGTGGTGCTGTGAGCAGCATACACACACACACACACACACACACACACACACACACACACACACACACACACAGTGATAAGATCAGAGAATGGCCAGTAGGAAGGGCTTACAGCAGGTGGACCAGGGCCATAAGATTCATATATATGGTGCAACAAGCAGCACATGGAGGGAGTTGCTTGGGTCTGGCAGTACAAAAGGTTCACAACAACTGGCACTGTGAAATGCCACAGAGTCACATATACCGTTCAGTTAGTAGCACACACAGATATATGATCAGAGAATGGTAGTAGTAGGGCTCACATAATTTGACAGTGTGCCAGAGTTTGCATGTATGGTGCAGTGAGTAGCAGGTGGAGAGTGGTTCTCAGGATCTGGCAGTAATGAAGGCAGACTGCAGTTGGCAGTTAGGCATAGAGCCACATTTGTGGTGTGGTGAGCAGCACATTTTGAGATATGCTTGGGAGCTGTTAGAAAATAGTACTCAGAGTAGGTGGCAATGTGCCACAGAGTCACATATATGGCACAGTGAGCAACACGTGGGTAGGGAGCCTAAGGGGGCTGGCAGTAAGGAGGACTCACACCAGCAAGCAATGTGCTACAGGGGCACACATGTGACATAGTGGACATTACACTGAATAAACACAGAGTGCCTTTACCTGTATAGGGTCACAGTTAAGCAGTGCACAGCTACTGCTTAACACAAACAAAACCAAACTCCTATTTTTCTCTCCCAAAACTAATACATCAGTATTCAAAATTTACTCCCACAACAAAACAGAGATTGAAACTGTTACAAGTGCAAAACTATTGGGAGTCACCATAGACAACAAACTCTCATATGACCAACACATTTTTAATACCATATAAAAAATTAACTTCAAGCTAGGAACTCTGTACAGACATAAACACTTTTTGGACTCAAACTCTAAGAAAACACTAGCATATACCTACCTTATCCTCTCTCTTCTCTACGGTACGCCTATATTCACTAATCTGCATGCCTCTCTCAAAACCAAACTCAAGTCTTGTTGATGTAAAATTGCCATATTTGCCAGTAGCACATCCTATCACACCCATCACTGCAATGCTCTCGAGGAACTTAATTGGCTAGAATTCCCCTACTATCTTGACTACCTACAACTAACAACTGCACAAAAACTAATATATAAACCTGATAGCTGTCGATCCCTAAAAGGCATCCTCCACACCCACATTCCTACTAGAAACCATCGTTCAAATAATAGGCAATGTATAGATATAAACAAACTAACAAAAGAGCAGGCGAGTGTCTCTATTCCTATGCCATAGCTGAACTTTGGAATGACCTACTAAATAACATCTCCAGCATAGAAAACCCCAAAAAGTTTAAGCCCATACTAAAAAACTACCTTTACAATTCCTGGACCTGTCCTTGCCAAATCTAACAGCTTTCCCACCCTTATGACTTCTTCCCCCATCTTTCTCTTCCTTCCATTATTAAAGACACTATCCACTAGCAGCTACCTGCCCTTCCTCTCCTATACTCCTTAATAATACTGCATATTATCCAATTTTAACTTTCCTCTCTTTTCCTCTACTACTACTACTTTGTGCGCCTAATGTTATTCCCTTCAAACCCATATTCAATGCTGTGTGTCTAGTTCATATTGTGCATTATGTACTGTGAAAGCTATCACTATGTAAATGACCTGATGTTGTTAAAACAATGTTATGATTTTGAAGTTAATCATATGTTATCTTTGAATATTGATTTACTGTTCCTGTCTGTAAGTTTACTTTTCTGCTGCTGTTTGTAAGTTACATTTTTGGAGCTGTCTGTAAGTTATGTTTTGGAGCTTTTCTCCCCGGGCCTCTGCTGAAAATAGGTCACTAACCCAGTCGGACTTTCCCGGTCACCAAATGTCAATAAATAAATAAATAATGCATACAGAGTTGTGCATGGAGGTCAGCAGTAAGGAATGTTGACATCAGCTGGCAGTGGGATACAGCAGTGAGCAGTACATGCAGGGATATGTGCAGGAAATGGGACTAAGGAGACCTCACAGCAGCTGGCAGTTTGCCACAGAAACACATATGCAATGCAAAGAGCAACACACAGAGGGTATCCATGGGCAGGCAGCAGGTGGCTATTAGCTACATGGTCACATATGTGGCATCATATAGTGGAAGTTGCTTTGAGGATGGCCTTAAGGATTACTTACAGGAGGTGATAGTGAACCACAGAGTTACGTTTGTAGTGCAGTGAATGATACATGCTTACAGGTGTACTTGGGGCTGGCAGTAAGAATCTCTCATAACAGATAGCCACAAACAGTAGTATTACAAAAAGTGTTTGTAGAGACTTAAATATCTGCTAGGGTACCCTGCATCAGAAGGAAGAGAACAGAACATTGCAAATTGTTCTACCTTGAAAGTATATGGTGTGCTTGGTGTTATAAAGAAGGAGCAAATTAGGGTCAGGCACAGATCATCACAGACAATGCATCTACATTGCATCCATCATGCAATCAGTCAGTATTTTTTATCATGGTCAGGTGTGAGTAAAAAATGGTGAAATTAAGCAGTGAATGCAACAGGCATAAAATTCCATGAGTCAAAAATTCTGCAAACAGAACAATTTAAAGTCAAGCTTTGTTATGCTTGATGGAGTAGCTCTTTATAAAGAACATCTTGAGTCACATAGTTGTGAAGTTATTCCTAATTTACAATACCCAAATGAAGACCAGGGCATATCACCATAGACAGAGGCAGTTGTGCTAATTGTAGCAAGACTTGTAAATATTACAAATAAAAATAGAGCTTTATTCTCAATTAAAATACAAGTTAAAACTCAGGTTTGGACAAGCGCTTTCGGTAAACATAGCCTTCATCAGAGCCTAATGATCGCCTGAGTCATTAAAATTTTAAAACAACTCTCAACCAATAATCTGGCTTGTTTTAAGTAGTGCATTTAAGAAGGTTATGCTATTGGCAAACAGGTAGCCATCTCTTGCTACTAATTCTCTGTTCCTTTAAAAAGGGCTTCAAAGGGACGTTCCCATTAAGTCCTGGAGGGCAATGCGCTTTTAGATTCGTAATCCACCATGCCTCCTCTGCTTCACTTTTATTCACCACATCTCTTGCTCTAGCTGTTTCCCGAACAATAACTAGAACCATGAATTTAAAAAAGTGACTGTTATATTCTCAAATGTGCATGTATAAAGCATTAGTTTGCACCTTGTTCTTTATATTCAAGTGCTTAGAAATCCGTTCTTTTAACATCCTATTAGTCTTGCCTACGTAAAAGACTGGACATGATGTACATGTAGTGATATAAACAACATTCTTGCTTTTACAATTTTCAGTTTCTTGAAACGTATAAATTCTCACTGTTACTGGATGTATAAAGGAATTGTCGCTATTGATCACCTTACAAGCACTGCAGAATCCACATTTACAAGTGCCTCTATAACGTGGTTTACTATTGTGGGTAAAGTTTCCATCCATATCTGAGCCATCAAAGGTACATAGAAGTCTTTTAAGATTCTTAAAAGTAAAGCTGGGAGAATCCCCAACTATTTCGTTATCTTATTATCCAATGTTAGTATGGGCCAATACTTCTTTATGGTTCCACAAACAATCGCATTATCAGAGCTATATATAATATTGCATCTGAGAAATCTTCTTTTGCTATTTTTATCCAAAGCAGTGACTCCTTTTCCTTTTTTTTTTGATGGTTCGACCGTGCGGAATAATAAGGTTTACCTTTCTTTTCCAGTAACTCCATCATTTCTAAAGTATTGATCTTCATTTCATCAATCTTATATCCTCTTTCCATAAAATTCTCTGTCAACTTCTTCTCTTCTTCCAAAAATACATCATCTTTCATACATAACTTAGAAATGCAAGCTCTTTGGCTCCCCACTATGTTATGAAACACATGCCTGGGTGCATACTCAAGAAGTGTAACAAATGATTTCTCCACATAAGTTTCCTATATAGTGTAGTATTGACACCTTCCAGTATCTAGATGTATCTTAACATACGGGAACTCTATCTCACTCTTTCAGAACTTCAAATCAAATTTCAAAAACATTGTTGTACTAGATAGATAAGTCACAAACTCTTAAAGAAACATCATCTCCTTCCCATAAAATAAAGGTGTCATCTACAAACCTGTTGTAGAGAACAATCTTAACTTTCCAAACAATTTCCTGTATCAATAGCCCATTCCTTCTCCCACTGGGCTAATACCAGGTTTGTATAGCTATTGGCACAGGGGGTTCCCATGGCAACCCCCCATTTCTGCCAATAGTATGTATTCCCATATAGAAAGATATTGTTTTCAAGCACCAACTCTAACAGAGAACAAAATAAACTCACATCTATCTTCTCTTCATTCATAAATGCACGAGTTGCTTCTATTCCATACTGGTTGGGAATAGAAGTCAATAGACTATTCACATCCATTGTGACTAAAAGTAGCTTATCATATCTGCTTCTTTTCTCCATAACTTCATGCAGATTGTTCATAAACTGAGCTGTATCTTTAATAACTGTATGTGTTTTTGGTAATATCTTCTTAAGATCATCCTCTAAAAAAATCGAAATGGGTTCCGTTAGCCACCCTTTGCTGCTACTATCGGGCGCATTGGTGGATTCAAATGATCCTTGTGAATTTTGAATAATCCCTTTATAGTTGGTATAGTAGAATGCTCTACCTCAAAAAAAGCATACAATTCTTTCCCAATTGTGTGATTCATTAATTTTTCATATAACATATCTTGTATATTCATTTCAATTATGTTCATGTCCCTTTTATTGATCACTTGATATGTTTCTTTGTCACTAAGCATCTCTTTCATTTTATTAACCTTACTCTCAGTATTGAGTACCACTATAGTGCCTCCTTTATCTGCTGGTCTTATAATGATATCTTTCCTTTTTTGCAGTTCAAGTAATGCTAGACATTCTTCTTTAGATACATTTTCAAAATGTCTAGTTTTCCCTTTTAACCTAACTTCAGAGATATCATTTTCACACATTCTTATAAACATATCAACAGTGTGATGGCACAAAGGAACAAAGACACAAGGCTTTCTATAATTCTTGCTGCCTCCTAGCATCTCTTCACTTATATTCCCAAATATGTGTTTAAGAGTTACATTCCTTATAAATATTTTCAGATCTGTACCAAATTTATCCAGAGGAGAATGTAAAGAGGGGATGAAACTTAGGCCTTTGTCCAAGATACAAACTTGCTCATTAGTCAAAATCTTGGCTGATATATTCACCACAATAGAACTTTCTGTACTCCTTAATAAACATTTCTTTTCTTTCTGTGCCTGCTCAATGATCTCGAAGTCCAACCCCCTTTGTTTGTATTAAAAAAGGAAGCTGCTGTAAAATCAGTTGGTGCACTACTCCTTTCTTTGGCATGGCCCCAGCCAGTAATTTATTGGACTCCATATTATTTCCTTGTATCATAACATCATTCTCCATTGTTGTCATTTACTCTACATCGTTCGTTGTCACATCAACTTCAGTACTAATTCCTTCATTTGAGTAACTAACACTTGCATTGAAGCATCTCTTATCACTAATGATCTAGTCTTTTCCACTATGTACTTCCGCTTGTACTTTTAAACCTTGTTGCCTCTTTTCCATCTCTTTCCTTTGTTGGTAAACTTTTTCTTTTCCAGTATTCTTATGCTGTACGAGCTTACTAGAATCATTTTCCTTTTGTGTCCTGGGCCATTCAAAAAGGTGCCCTTTCCTAAAATCCTCAAAATCTCATTTTAATTTATTGCTTTTTATTCCTTTCAATTTAAGTTCATACGCTGTTAATTTACCTTGTAAGTTCTCTAGTTTAACCAAATTCGTATCTGATAATTCCATATTCTCCATCTCATCTTCTTATGGTTTAAAATTTTCAATTAGGAGCTTCATGTAACTGAAATTCATTTGTATATTGATTGTTTGCCATTTCGCAAGGAGTTCAGGATACATATTGCCATAACTGACATACATTTGACTCGCAAACCTCTTGAAATCACCTGATGGTGAAGGCAGGGTTCCATATGGAATTGCTGCTATTGTAGCCATTTTAAACAATAAGCTGCATTCTCTACTAGTTTACACTTTTCTTCAAAGCACAAATCATTAGCTTCACTTCTCTCTGCTACCATACCAATTTCAGCATTCTCTATATTTAAGGACAAGAGCGGATTTAACATACCAGAAATCAGACTCGTTACAGCTCTTCTTTTCATAGCTTCCATTACTGTTGTATTCACACTACATTCCGTTTGGTCATACTACGTGTGGTGTATCTTACAAAAATATACAAATCCAAAAAATAAAAAGATGCACCACCAAAGATATCCCAAGGCAATCAAAACAATACACAAACGAAGACCAGGGCATATCACCGTAGACAGATGCAGTTGTGCTAACTGTGGCAAGACTTGTAAATATTACAAATAAAAATACAACTTTATTCTCAATTAAAATCCAAGTTAAAACTCAGGTTTCGACTAGCGCTTTCGGCAAACATACCCTTCTTTACATCCTAATGAACACCTGAGTCATTAACATTTTAAAACAACTCTCAACCAATAATCTGGCTCATTTCTTTTATCTTATTATCTGATGATAGTTTGGGCCAATACTTATTTATGGTTAAACAAACAGCTGCATTATCAGAGTTATATGTAATATTGCATCTGAGAAATCTTCTTTTGCTATTTCTATCCAAAGCAGTGAATCCTTTATCTTTTTTCTGATGGTTCGACCATGCGGAATAATAAGGTTTACCTTTCTTTTCCCGCAACTCCATCATTTCTAAAGTATTGATCTTCATTTCATCAATCTTATATCCTCTTTCCATAAAATTCTCTGTCAACTTCTTCTTCCAAAAATATATCATCTTTCATACATAACTTAGAAATGTGAGCTCTTTCATTCTAAACTATGTTACAAAACACATGCCTGGGATGGGATGCATACTCAAGAAGTGTAACAAATGATTTCTCCACATAGGTTTCCTATATAGTATAGTATTGATGCCTTCAGCATCTAGATGTATCTTAACATCCTGGAACTGTATCTCACTCTTAGAGAACTTCAAATCAAATTTCAAAAACATTGTTGTACTAGATAGAATAGTCTGTTTACTTCTACTCCCAACCAGTATGGAATAGAAGCAATTTGTGCATTTATGAATGAAAAGAAGATAGATGCGAATTTAATTTGTTCTCTGTTAGAGTTGGTGCTTGAAAACAATGTCTTTCTATATGGGAATACTTACTATTGGCAGAAATGTGGGTTGCCATGGAAACCACATGTGCCAATAGCTATGCAAACTGTGTATTGGCCCAATGGGAGAAGGAATGAGCTATTGATACAGGAAACTGTTGGAAAGATAAAATCATTCTCTACAATAGGTTTGTAGATGACACCTTTATTTTATGGGAAGGAGATCATGTTTCTTTAAGATAGTTTGTGACTTATCTATCTAGCACAATGTTTTTGAAATTTGATTTGAAGTTCTCAAAGAGTGAGATTGAGTTCCTGGATGTTAAGATATATGTAGATGCTGAAGGTGTCAATACTTCAATACTACACTATATAGGAAACCTATGTGGGGAAATCATTTGTTACACTTCTCGAATATGCACTCAGGCATGTGTTTCGTATCATAGTGGGAAACCAAAGAGCTTGCATTTCTAAGTTATGTATAAAAGATGATGCATTTCTGGACAAAGAGAAGAAGTTGACAGAGAATTTTATGGAAAGAGGATATAAGATTGATGAAATGAAGATCAATACCTTAGAAATGATGGAATTGTGGGAAAAGAAAGGTAAACCTTATTATTCTGCATGGTCGAACCATCAGAAAAAATGGAAAAGGAGTCACTGCTTTGGATAAAAGTAGCAAAAGAAGATTTCTCAGATATATATTACATATAGCTCTGATAATGCAGCTGTTTGTGGAACCATAAAAAGTATTGGCCCATACTAATCTTGGATAATAAGATAAAAGAAATATTTGAGCATTGTCCCAGATTTACTTTTAAGAATAAGAAGAATTTTAAAAGACTTCTATGCACTAGAGATGGCTTAAATACGGATGGAAATTTTCCCCACAATAGTGAACCACGTAAATGTGGATTTTGCAGTACTTGTAAGTTGATCAGTAGCGACAATTCCTTTATACATCCAGTAACGGGAAGAATTTATAAGTTTCAAGGAATTGCAAATTGTAAAAGCAAAAATGTTGTTTATATCGCTACATGTACGTCATGTCCGGCCTTTTACATAGGCAAGACTAATAGGATATTAAAAGAACAGATTTCTAAACACTTGTCGGATATAAAGAACAAGGTGCAAACTATTGCTTTATACATACATATTCGAGAATATAACAATCACTTTTTTTAAATTCATGGTTCTAGTTATTGTTAGGGAAACAGCTAGAGGAGGAGATGTGGTGAATAAAAGTGAAGCAGAGGAGGCATGGTGGATTACGAATCTAAAAGCGCATTGCCCTCCAGGACTTAATGGGAACATCCCATTGAAGCCCTTTTTAAAGGAACAGAGAATTATTAGCAAGAGATGGCTACCTGTTTGCCAATAGCATAAGCTATCTTAAATGCAGTACTTAAAACAAGCCAGATTATTGTTTGAGAGTTGTATTAAAAATTTTAATGACTCTAGGTGTTCATTAGGATCTGAAGAAGGCTATGTTTGCCGAAAGCACTTTTCCAAACCTGAGTTTTAACTTGTATTTTAATTGAGAATAAAGCTCTATTTTTATTTGTAATATTTACAAGTCTTGCCACAATTAGCACAACTGCCTCTGTCTGTGGTGATAAGCTCTGGTCTTCAATTGTGTATTGTTTTGATTGCCTTGGGATATCTTTGGTGGTGCATCTTTTTATTTTTTGGATTTGGTTATTCCTAATTTAGTATGACACTGGATTTCTTGAGTGAGACACTAAAATACTAAAGAGCATTTACCATATTGTTCTAGTCATGACCAATACATCAGTATCAGCCTCATGTCCTCATGCCACCTGATCAAAGTGAGTGAGAGAGCTATTAATAGAACAAAATCTCTTTATGGTAGACAGGACCCATGTTTGGTAGGATATAGTATATCAGTTCAAAGACCTTAAAGGGATAATTTATGCACATATCTGTGTTTATGTGTATGTTTGTGCTTATATTGTTGAGGCCAAAATCACAGTAGAACTTAAAATCATTGTAGTTGATTTTGTCTTCCACTTTGTGGCACATACAGATGTGATTTTGTTTTCCATCTTCTGGATGCAGAAATTGCAAGAAGAGTTTGATCAAAGAATTACAAAGCCTGAACTAATAGACAAGCGTAAAGTGTGAGACCTCAAGGTCAGTGTTCATGGCAAGGAGTTCCCACTAACATACATGTACTGAAAGTTGTTCAGCATTGTAGCTTATGTTAATGAACGGTTTATGCAGTTATTAATATGAAATACTAATTTATACAATGAGCATAACCAAACTAAGTGTGTTGCACTGGTATGCCTTTATATTTCTTATTAGCTTCCTGTGAAATTATATGAAATGTATTGGGGCTGTCATGTGCAGTTGAGAATAGCCTGTACACTGTTTTCCAAACCTGTAGATGTTATGCTTTTCCACTCTGAGATGTAAATTTTGCTGACCTTACTTACAGAAGGGGTACAGTGAGCCATTCATTACTGAGATGTGGATGTGCAGGATGGAAAATTCCATTTCTTTTTAGATGTCTAAAGCTCTTTGGTCAAAATTAGAGTTATCTTGTTAAGTTCCAGATATATGAAAAGTTACAGTGCCAAGGGAAAATGTTATATGTAACTAAGGATAGATCTTCATTTAATCTGAAATACACTTCTTATTTGTTTTTCATTGTTCTTCTGAATGGTGCTATATCTAATAGGGTATATAAAATTGTGTTTGGGGGATGTCTGTATATATTTATTATTCTGTATAAAAGAGACCAGTTACCATAATGGTTAAGGTCTTTGCCACTCATGCATAAGGTACAAGGTTCAAGCCTCACCTCCAACCAATACCTGTTTGGAGTTTGCTTGTTCTCCCTGTGTCTCTGTGGGGTTCCTCCCATACCTGTCAAGTGTACCTCATTTGGGGTCTTAAAAAGTTCATGTTCCTCTAAGTTTCTCAAAGTTCCACATTGAAAGAGTCTTTCACAAATTCAGTGTTAGGACTTTTTTAAGTGAAATCCATGGTAAATAGAATTTAATCATATTAATTCATTAAAGGATGATCTTTATAAGGAAAACCACCATATTTTAACCACCCTATGACCTTCCTAGTTGAAGTTGTTAGTAAGCCATTAGTATGTGTTCCACATTTTGCCCATTTGTTCCACATTATGAAGGCAAGTTTTCCTCATTTTGGAGCTGGAAGGTTGAGAGCTATGGTTCCTCCCACCTCCAAAAAACATGCTGAGTGTTTCCATCTCAAATTTACCAATAAATAGAGCTGTGGGCAGCAACATAGGCTCTACATGGTGCCCTACAGGGGGAAGAGTTATATAGACCAGCTGCTTTGGGCATCTACTGTGTCATGCACTATTCTCAAGATAGGAGTAACGGATCACAGACTGCGCACTGTGGCAGGGCTAGCTACTTGGTAGTGTAAAATATGATTCTAGGTGATTCAGTAATGTTGACTAATGTCACCAAAAGAACATTGGTATTTGCTGGTGATAAACGGATTAAAGACCCAACTTACACCAGAGACCCACACCGACAGTGGGAGGGGTGTATCTGCCCCTATTGGCGAATATGTATGTGCCTGTCATAAAGTCCAACAGCCCTGGGTCAATAAGCTAATGGCTGACTGGTGTCTAGTTGCCCAGCCTGGATTACCTGGGATAGCTCTGTTGAGCGAAATGAGATGTAAAACCAATCAACCTGCCAAACATGAGCTTAGAATTGCTACACTTAATTTAGGTTGACTGACAGGATGCAGAAGGGAATGACATGATGAAAAAGAGGAGTCTGGACATCCTATGTATCCAAGAAACAAAATGGAAGGGCAGCAAGGCCATTTGGCTTGGGATCCAAAGTCTACTACTACTCAGGAGGAAGAGGGATGCCATCAGAATTAGTGACAGACTCATGGCAATCAGACTCCAGTGTATGGTAGGGCAGTATTCATAATCTCAGCCTATGCCCCATAACAGGGCTGTGATAGTGAGGAAAAGAGTGCATTCAGACAGTAGTTGCAGGACCTACTAAATAAAGCAGGACAACAGGAATTGGTGTTGATAATGGGGGATTTAAATGTACAGGTCTGCTTCAGTAGACCAAAATACCACTTACCCGAAACCTATATCACCGAGACAAAAAAGTCCGACAGCAGGAGAACACCGACTTCCCAGAACACCGACTTACCATTCCAGGTAAGTAAACACTTGGCCATCCTTAAAAACAAATGAAACTGAACAAAAGCAAACCCACCAATGGGGGAGATTTGCCCCCCTAACTAAATATACCAATGCCAAGATCACACTTCTGCAGGGTAAGGGGCAAAGTTCGACAGGATGGTCAAGCGTTTACTTACCTGGAGTGGTGAGTCAGTTTTCCAGGACATTTGTATTCTTGTGTCATCGGCCTTTTCGTCTCGGCTATCTGAATTTTGGGTAAGTGGTATTTGGTCTACTGAAGTAGACTGAATGTACATATCGGGACAGACAAAACAAGATATGATGACTGCCTGGGTACACATGGGTGAACAACAAGAATAAAGAAGGAGAGGCCACCCTAGACTTCTGTCTGTCAAATGGCTTGATAGTAGCCAGCATATGATTTAAAAAGAGAGATAGTCACAAGATCATATACAAGAATGGCCAACATGCAACTCAGGTAGATTTCCTCCTAGTAAGGAAAGGGCAGTGGGGTAGAATCAATGATTGCAAAGTCATCCCCAGTGAAACAGTCAGCCCACAGCATAAACTATTGGTTGCCAAAATCGATAGAAAACAGGCTGAAGACATGGAAGTTTACTGGAGATAAAGCACAACAGTTCAGGGAATTATGTAGGGCTCTAGCACCCCAAGGAGGAAATAGGTGGAGTTGAAGAAGAATGGCAGCACCTCATAACAGCATGTGCGAGGTCTGCAGAACAGATATGTGGCCAACAGGTACATAAGGAAAGCTGGTGATTGAATGCAGAAGTCCTTGAAGTCATCAAAAGAAAGAAGGCATGCAGGAAAAAGTGGGAGACAGAAAAGACTGATCAGGCTAGGAAAAAATACTGGTTGACTAACAATGAAGCTAAGAAAGGAGTAGCAATGTCAAAAAATAGGGCATCAGAGCATTCTACCAACTTCTGGAAAGTAACTCGGTAGGTAACACAAAGAAACTATATCAGGTGGCAAGGCAACAGAAAGATAAAGAATATAGTCAGACATCCTTCATAAGGGATACCAGCAACAACTTGCTTACCAATCAACAGGACATCAAAGGCAGATAGAAGGAGTATTTCCAGCAATGTCTGAATGAAGAAAACCTCACAAAAGCTGTACTTCTCCAGACACAGGCTATGATGAGAGATGAAGAGGAGCCCAACAAAGAGGAAGTAAGAATAGCACTAAGGAAAATGAAGCCAGGGAAAGCAGCAGGCTCAGATGAAGTCACAGCAGATATGATAACTATGCTGGGTGAGTTAGGGGAGAAATGGCTCCTGAGGGTACTTATAGCAGTGTGGAGAGAAAAGTATATCCCAGATGACTGAAGAATAAGCATACTTGTGCCATTGCACTAGAACAAAGAAGACATTCACAACTTTGGGCAGTGCAGCAGCATCAAACTCCTGTCACATTGCATGAAAGTTGATTGATAAATGGATACGCAGAGTAGTAGAATGAAAGATGGGAGATGAGCAATTTGGATTCAGATTAGGATGTTTGCAGTGAGACAGATAGTTGAGAAGAAGTTAGAGATGAGGAAGGAGTCTAACTGGGCATTCCTAGACTTGGAGAAAGTATATGACAAGGTCCCAAGAAAGCTGCTTTTGGCAGTACTTTGGTGGTTTGAAGTCCCTAAAACATTGGCAGAATTAGTGCCTACTATGTACAAGGACCCAATGAATCAAGTGCAAATAGTGTTCAGTCTCAAAGATGGATTTCCAATGGGAATGGGTGTGCATCTGGGTTCAGCTCTGAGCCCACTGCTGTTCATACTGATGATGGACCACATTAGCAATCGGGTTGGAAGGGATAGTTCAACAAAGGTGTTGTATGCAGACAGTGTGGCATTACAGGTAGACTTGGAGCAAGAACTTCAACAAAGGATAGGGGAATGGAATGCAAAACTGAGGGCACATGGAATGAAATTAAGTGCAGATGACACAGTAGTAATGGCAGCAAACAGGGGAAATCAGAAGAAGCTGAGAATTGAGATAAAAGGGAAGATAATGGAACAGGTAATTAGCTTCAAGTATCTGGGAGGGGTGGTTGAGAAGAAGGGAATTGTGAATGAAGAAGTCAAAGCTAGAATCAGAGGGGTTGCAACCAACTGGAACACAGTCTAATGCGTAGTGAATGACAGAAGAATGCCAAAGAAGCTGAAAAGTAAGGTGTACAAGACAGTAGTGCAACCATTACTAGTGTATGATACAGAAACCTGGGCAGTAAAGGCAGAGCAGATAAGGAAGTCAGAGGTGATAGAAGTGAAGTGCCTGCAAAGGGTAGTAGTATACATCCTGTGGGACAGACGAAGAAATGAGGACATAAGAGCTGAAGCCAAAGTAGCTCCAACTGCAGAAAAGATCAAAAAGAACTGATTAAGGGGGTTTGGACACATGCAGAAAAGCAGTAGACAATACTGTGAAGAAGATTTTGGGCGGACAGGAAGAAGGTAAGAGGAAATGAGAACGTCCAGCAAAGAGGTGGATGGATTGTGTGATAAAAGATCTGCAACAGTCAGGCATGAGTGCCAAAGAAGGCAACAGGGTGGCACTGAAATGAGAGAGATGGCAATGGTTAACACGATACCCTGACCCCATGTACAAAATGGAAAGAGAGGGTTGATGATGAAGATGATGATTCTGTATAGATGACTGCATACTTCCTTAATAGATCCTATTGTTTGTCTGCCCACCATCAAGCCACACATGATGGAAAAAGCACACAAGCAGTAAACATGAGCAATAATAAATAATTGTCCAATGTTGGTGTGAATGACCTGAGCTGTACCTCCCTGGACTACATGAAAAGAGACATGGAGGAGCTCTCTGAACAAGTAGACCAGGCATCATGACCCTGACCCTGAGTAGCATCCTGCCCTCACCAAGAATGATACCACGGTATAGAGAAAAAATTATCAATTTCAACAATTGGCTAAGCTTCTGATGTCATTCAAATGGGATCCAGTGTCTGTCAGCCTGGGATGACATGCTCGTTAAGCCACGCTGCTTCACTAGAGACAGCTTGCACCTGTCACCCTTAGGCTTTCGAATACAGGGCAAGGCTCTTGCCACTCCTATAGTGCCTTTTTTAGGCAAGGCTTAAAAGACAAACCCACCGCCGTAAATAGCACAAGTAACAAAAAACTGAGGGTAATGCTACTTAATGCCAGAAGTCTAAACCTCAAAATGCACGCACTCAAGGCACTCCTCAGTATGGAGAAAATCGATGTATGTGCAGTAACAGAAACCTGGTTTAAGGCTCCAGAGAGCACTCCAGCACTACCTGGCTACAACTCATACCATACATTTTGGCCACAAAACCCGAACCGAAATACAAAAAGTGGGGGAGTATCCATATTCATCAAGAATAGCCACACCTCCAGGTTAGTGGCACAGCATGATGCTTCAGAGATCATCCACGTGCAACTAACAATGGGCAAAACTGCTATTCAAATTATAGCTTGCTACAGATCACCCACCATGTCCCAGGACCCCCATTCCACATTCCTGGAAAATCTGGGAAACATAAAGGTCCTAACTAACACCCTGATATTGGGTGATTTCAATTACCCAAACATTAAATGGGAGAACTATCCAAGTACAAACTCCCTTGCCCAACATTTCCTAGAATTTATAAACTCAAACGCCCTGGATCAACTGGTCAATACCCCCACCAGAGGTGACAACATATTAGACCTGGTCATCACCAACATGAGCGACCGGTGTTCCACACCAGAGGTCAACCCCTCGCTGGTTAGACCTGACCATAAACTAATCGTTCTGGATATCCTCATTCCACCACCAGCCCTAATCAAAGAAATCACCTTGAAAGACTTTTCAAAAGCAAATTTCATGTTACTTAAGACCGAGGTGGGAAGTTTCAAAGCCCCCATGCTAAAGGATAATGCTGTCCAAGCTGCAAAATCCTTTACTAATGTACTCTTCGGGCACCTACAAGAATGCATGGATCATGCTATCCCAAACATAACCAAGACTCACTCCTCCAAGAAAAGGAAACCAGTCTGGTGGACCCCTGCCATAAACAAGCTATACAATAGAAGGGGGAAACTAGTACAGAAAAGAGTAAAATCCCAAGAAGGGAAGACATCCCTGATCAGTATCAGCAAGAAACTATGTTCCCTCATAAAATCATCCAAGGCTAGCTTCGAAAGAAAAATTGCCATGGACTCCAAAGATAACCACAAGGCATTCTTTAGTTATGTCAAGAATCTAAGTGGCAATTTTCAGATCTGCTCAGAGTTAGTGCAGAATGGCACAAAATACACTGAACTGACCGATATAGCTAACATCCTGGAAGACAGGTTCAGTGCAAACTTCAGCCCCCTCTCACCCCCAAAAGGGCCCATAACTATACCAGTGCCCCTGAAATCACAGACACTCAGGTTAAAACAGCCCATTCCAAAGCCAAAAACACAGCGTCAGTGGGACCGGACGGTGTCCCAGGCTCCATCTTACATGAGCTCAAAGATGAACTAACCCCTCACCTAAACACACTGTTTAAACTCAGCCTCCCCACAGGCTACATGCCCACAGAGTGGCGCACAGCAACGGTTATTCCGCTCCACAAAGGTGGAGCCACAACAGACCCCAGAAACTATTGCCCTATAAGCCTGACTAACTTGGTCTGCAAAGCTATGGAGTGCATCATCATGGATCTCATTAACAAAGACATTGGGAACCTCCAAACACTGGACCCTACCCAGTTTGGCTTTGTTAAGGGCAGACCATGCCTCCTAAACCTGGTGGACTTCTTTGAGACAGCTACCAAGGCTATAGATGAGGGAAAGGTGGTCCACACAGCCTATCTAGACCTTGCAAAGGCCTTCGACAACATTCCCCACTCAGGTATTATTGACAAGCTCACCAGCCTGAACATAAACCTCTACGTCATGAGATGGGTTGCCAACTGGCTCATGGACAGAACCCATATGGTAAGAGTTGTGGTAGCTAGGTCTGACTCTAAACCAGTTACAAGTGGCGTTCCCCAGGGCTCAGTCCTAGGACCCCTCCTGTTCAGCATATGCTTCTCAGAGGTACAGGCAAGAACAGTAGGACTATGGCTGTCCAAGTTCACAGACAACTGCAAACCAGGGACTATAAATGACTCTCTGGCTGACACAGACTTCCTCCAAAAGGGTCTCACTGAGACAGATACTGGTTTCGAAACCATGGCCTCAAGCTAAATGCCAAAAAGTGCATAGTCATCCCCTTTGGAAAAAACAAAGTACCACAAAGTACCACATAGGTTGTAGCCCCCTAAATACGGAAGGCGTAATAAGGGATTTGGGGACCCAAGTAGATAGTAACCTCTCCTCTGATAATCACATTGCCAAAGTGGTTAGAAAATCCTTCTATGTGGCCCACCTAATCACAAAAGGGTTTGCATCCAGATCGAAAGGGCCCCTCTACACATCATTCATCAGACCCATCATAGAGTACAATGCCCCATTTGGGATGTACCTTACAAGACACCTGCAACAACTGGAAAGACCACAGAAGTACCTCACCAAAAGGATCACTGGCCTCAAGCGGATGCCCTATGGAGCTCGACTGAAGAAACTCCAGCTGTACTCAGATGCATACCGCCTACTCAGAGGTGATCTCTGCCTGACATACAAGGCCATGTCCAACCCAGAATTGATGGACATGCTCCACCTAAAGAAAACCATATCCCCTCGAGCCACATGCTCCAGGGATCTAAACCTCACCACAACAATAAATAGGACATGCTGGAGGGATAGATTCCTGTCCCAGAGACTTCTCATGCTCTGAAACAAGATTCCAATCTACATTAGGCAGAGCTCCTCGCTAACCCTCTTCAACAGAAATCTTGATGAGTGGATGGGAAACAGAAGGTTTACCCCAGGAATCACTTCAATGGCTCTGCTGGACAGAGGCACAGGAAACTAATATAAGGGGACGGCGAAAGCCAATACATTCCGGCTAGGCTTATAAATGCCTTCAGGCAGATAACTTATTACCTACCTATGAACCTATGAACCTATAATCTTGCTCTTCCCTACTAGCAGAAATATGGTCAGGGCAGAGTGAAACTTCCCCTACTCTTTTTGATAGGTGCAGTGGGATCTTTTACATCCACCCGAGTTACTAACCACTCAGTCAGATGAGACCTTGACTTAACATCTCATCCAAATGACAATACACTCAGTGGTGCAGCACCCCCTTTATGCTGCTTACAGTGTCCTTAATCCATCAACCTCTTGTGGGAATAGAACCCACAGACATCTGCACAAAGATGAGTGTGCTACCTGTTGTGCCAGTGACACTGCTTTAGCACACTTATTCAAGATGAATATGTTCATCTGCATATGTATTGTACATTAAGAGCTTTCTGGGTGTTCAGCAGGACATTCTTTCAGCAGCCCTGCTGCACACTTTGCTGTCAGTCATTTTTAGCCATTTTCCATTTGTTTTTCTGTGCGGTTTGTAGTATGCTTATGAATACCACTCACATACAATAGCCATAATTGTACGTGCATTAATCACCTACTTTTCTCCTTGAGTTTATGGTGCTGGTACTTATAACCTATTTTATGTGAATGATCAGTACCTGATGAAGGAATGCTGGCATTAACTATATCTCATTAGGATGGTCACTCATGCTTTTGTAGCCACTGTATTGATTTTTTTGGTTACTTAATCATGCAGACTGTGTTTTTGGCATTGTTATTTTTAGTGATGTCTTTTCATCTGGAGATCATTCCTTCAAGAATTAAATGGATTCTAGAGAACTGACAATATTTTATCCCCATTGTCCTGCAGCCCATCTGAATTTTAACATAACCAACTGAAGTTTAACCTTGACCATAAAAACATACAATCAAGATTCCATTAGGCTACCATATCATGAAAAATTATACTGAAAGTAACAAAATGACAGAATAATCAATGTATCTCTGAGAACCAAGCACTTTTTAGCATGAGGGATGGCAGCCGTATCTCAACATTTGTAACAGTTTGGAAAGATTTGTTGAAAAAAAAATAGAAATCTATGTATGTATCAAGATGTTACTAATTTATTTCATGGATAAGTCATATTCTGTTACATTATTTTAAAGTTATCTGCAGTAATTTGTTGTGAAGCAAGAATGTGTATAAAATTAAGGATTTTCTTTTGTGAAATACAATAAATAATGATTCAGATGTGCCTATTCCATAAGCTGTTACTTTGATTTTCTTAAAACTGTGAACAATATATTAAGCATGAAAATTAAAGAAAAAACACACTTATATATATACACACATACACACACACACACACACACACACACACACACACACACACACACACACACTCGTGTGTGTACACACACATGCACATACAGAAACACTCTCACGTGCAGAAGTATAAACATATCTCTCACATGTGCACACAATTACATACCCTAACTGTACTTTTAATATATCACTTCCAGTTCCTGTTCTTGCCAAGTTAGCTACATAGAACCCACACTTAACCCTTGCAGTACTGTGCAAAAATAACTACTAAGAAAAAATAACCATCATATAAACCATGCAAAAAATATTTTAATATATATTAAGTGCTTTTGTTTCCTGCCAAAGACTTCATCAGAATGAAAAGTAAATGTTAAAATCACATTAAATATAAAACCTAATCACATCAAATGTGCGGAAACAACCAACCAAACAGTACTGTGTTTATTGTATAGAACAGAGTTGATGGACATACTTATCAGTGCTTCTTGTCTGCTTCTAAAAATAACTGCTGATATAACTCTCTTCAAAAAAGAATTTGCTAATCACCACCACAATCATTATATTCCCCACTCTTCTCATAATAAAAAACACAAACTTGATGAAACTTTTACAAATACTGTTATGCTTGACTAAAACATTGGAAGCATCAGCCTTCCCGATGGCATATAAGTGCTGGTTCACACATCGTTTAAACCTGTTATCCATCTTCCCCACATAAAAATGCTGGACATGAAACACATGTTGCAATATTTACAATGCTGGCAATATTACAATCAAAATTACCCTTAGGATAAAGTGTTATCTCCCTATCCTCTGTGATACACTTGCCAGCATTCATGCATTTATGCATATTGAATGTTCCATACCAGAACATACCAATGTTGCTAACTTTCCAATGCTTTTTGTTGTTCCTTCCTCAATTTGTCATTTAATATTCATTCCATTTTTATATATAAACCTTGGTACCTCCCCCACTATTTCAGAAATACATTTCAAATGCTGGAATAAAGTCCAGTGTTTATTGATAATATAATTTACATGTTTCCAAATGTGCTGAATCAGGACTCTGTTTATCAGAGACATTAGGAACAACAAGTATTAGTATTACAATATGAATAATGATGAAGGGAAACTTTTAGATGCTATGAGTGTACATACAATGGTAAATATCATGACACCTGACAAGCATGGATGCTGGTTATCATGGACTCATAGATGCAAAGTTCAAAAATGATTAAAATGTAGAAAAATGATTTTTATGCAACAGTTTCAAGAAATTAAGTTTTTACAGCGTACAACAAGATCAATTTGCTTCTTAATGAGTTACTTCTTGAGCAAAGTATTTCTTCTGATTTGTTCACTTTTTTAAATGTAAAGAAGCCTGTTATTCCACATATTTTTGGTATACCCAAAATCTACAAAAACAGGGACGATCCCACTTTGAGGCTAATATTTTCTGCTGCCAGCAGTAAAACAGAGTCATCAGCAGTTTGTGTAGATCATAAACTTGTGGGGATATTGGACCTGTTCCCCCGGGTATTGAAAGATTCATGGCATTTTCTAGATTTGTTACAGAGTGCTCTTTTTTCCACTGATTTGATTTTGGTGACTACCAATATAAATAATTTATTTACGGTCATCCTACAAACACTAGGTGTTTCCCGGTTCAGGGATATTTTGAATGAAACAAAATATATTTCCCCTGTTGACATTGATATGATTTATGATTTTATTGACATCATTTTAAATAATTATTTTATTTTTAAAGCAGAGTTTTACAAACAAAATTTTGTCCTTTGTAAATAGAGGAGTAAACATATGGTTTCTTTTCTTTTTTTAAACACCTTTATTAAATTATCATTTAAGACATAAGAAAACATACATTAACAGAAAAGAAAAAATATTTTAACATTTTTCCATTTCAATACAACATTTATCATGTGTATTTTCTTTGCTACTAACTTCAGTCCAGCATTACAAAAAATGCTGAAGTCTTGCCTTCCTTTAAACCTCACTCGTCCTCCTGTACATTATTATACATGTCGATAATTATTCCAAAAGAATGCGTGAACTCAGGTTTGACTAAGGATCCAGCGTACTTTCAATTTATTGTAGAACAAAGACATAAGCACTTTCACAGTTGAAATTGCTTCTTCAGATGTTATTTTGTAGACTTGGATACTGGCAGCTGTTGGTGGTTTTCTTTCTTGTTATTATTTATTTTATTTATCGATTTATTTATTGATTGACATTTGTTTACCAGGAAAGTCCACTTTGCCATGCTAGCCCATTTTCAGTGGAGTCCTGGGGAGAAAACCTCCACAGTAACAGGTAGAGATCACAATAAATGTCAGTATTGCTTACAGTAACAAGTAACAGTGATACAAATATACAAGCTGCCAAAATACATAGAAAAGCATTTACATAGCATAGACTGAACCAATGACACAAAATTTTGACCTGCCAATGTATATAAACTTATAAATTGCACAAAAAGCAGTACATAAACTTAGTATTTACATAGTATTTACATAGAATAAAGTGACCATTGTAAAAAGCCATGTATACTTAGAAAAGGGGTACAAAGTTAAAGAGGAGTATAGGGGTAAATTTGGGTATAGACAGAGTTTTACTATTTTATAAGTAGGTTAAAATTTAGGTAACTGCTGAAGAAGGAGTTGAGCAGTAACATATCCATGAAGAGGACAGGTAGCTGTGGAGGGCAGCTTTGAAGATAATTGGTAATTGTTGTAAACGGATTGGAGCTGGGAGGTTGTTCCAGATTTTGGAGATGGTCCATGAGTAGAGTAATTGGCCTGCAGGGAGTTTTGGCTTGTATATTTGAAGCAGATAGTGCTCAGAATGAAGAGGATGGGCTGGATTATACAGGGAAAATATGGAGCTTAGAGCAAGACAGTTATAAGGTTTATAGATCAGTTTATGAGTGGTGGAAAGCTGGAAAAGGAGAAGATAGTGGGGGAGTTCAAGCCATTTAATTTGTTTTAAGGCAGTACAGTGGTGAGTAGAGTGGCGACTATTTGTGGCAAATTTAGCAATTTTGTTCTAGCAGGTGCCTAATTTGGCCATTAAGGATGACTACAGATTGGTTAATAAGGGGGGCCCATACATTAGTGAATGTATAAGGTAAGATAGTGGAGTAGTTGTTTGGAAGGGAGGGAGATAAATCTGTTATGTCTATAAAGCAGCCCAAGTTTTATGTGGGTCTTATTAATATTGTTTGGATGCAGTGATCAAATTTAATATTTTCATCAATGATTACTCCTAGCAATTTAGTATGGGTAACTAGCTCAATTTGGGTGGAGTTGTGAGAGAAAATTTCAGCTTTATTAATGGGTGATTTCTTTTGGGTGTGAAGATTATAAGTTTGGATTTTTGGGGATTTAGGGAGAGGTGATTATTGTGTAGCCAGGATTCTATTGATAAAAAGTAGCTTGGGTAATTTGTTTTAGAGTGTTAACATTGTTAGCTGAGCAGGCTATAGTGGAGTCATCTGCATAGTGGCTTAGGGAGCCCTGTGATATAACTTGGAGATTATTGATAAATATGTTAAAGAGAAGAGGGCCAAGGATAGAAAATTGAGGCACCTCTATAGGGTTGTGAATGATAGGGGAAATGGAGTTTTGCCATTTTACAGCATGCTGTCTGTTAGAGAGGTAGCTACTGAACCAGTTAAGGGAGTGAGGAGCTGAGAGAGAAGGATGGAGTGGGAGATAGTGTCAAATGCTTTTGATACATCTAGGAAAAGAGCTGATACCATATTACCTGTGTTTCGGGCTTTATTGATTATATCTAAGAAGGAAATGAGAGCAGTGGAGGTCCCATGTCCTGGTCAGAACCCATGCTGTGTAGGGGAGAGAATGTTATGATGTAGAAGGAAGTCTAAAAGTTGTTTCTGAATGCATTTTTCTAGGATTTTGGAGATAGGGGAAAGTATAGCAATAGGAAGGAAGTTAGAGATGTCAAGTTGAGGGGCCACCTTTATGGAAAGGTAATATAGCTTTTTTTCCATAGACTAGGGACAAAGGATTCCTGAATAGCTCTATTAATCAGAATACTTATGGGATAAGCCACAGAGTCTACAGAGAGTTTAAGAAATTTGGCAGGAATGTTATCAGCAGGGTTTGTGCAGGGCTTTAATTGTAGAAGTAGTTTTTAATGGGTCTATATTAGAACATTGACTTTTTAAAACGTCAAATGTTCTAATATCGACCCCTATTCAGAGAATGCTGACAACATTGAACATGCAGAACAGCAAATTTTTTCCAAGGGAAAAAAAAGCTGTTCTGACACACATACACACAACACAAACATATCAGACAAACAGCAATCCACACACATACACCTAAAATCCTACACCTAACCCTACACTAAACTGTACACACACCACTAGCTATCCACTAACCTTAACCCAAACCCTAACCCTGAGGTCCGTCACTATCGCACACTCACCTCACCCGTGCCCTAACCCTAACTCACCTACCCCGCCCTAACCCTCACATCCACACAATCGTACACTTACCTGACCCACACCCTAACCCTAACTCACCTACCCCGTGCCCTAACCCTCACATCCACACAATCACACATTTACCTGATCCCGACCCATAACTTTCCACCACAGTGCTGAACATAGCGAAGCCACAGGAACGGCCAACCAAATTCCTTTGTTCGCTGAATAGTGGTCAATATTAGAACATTCGAAGTTGTGAAACTTCAATGTTCTAATATAGACCTATTTTTAATATACGAGGAAGGGATAGGAGAGAGTTTTAAAGGTGGGTGTGTAGCTGTAAAGGGTCTATATTATTTAAACAAAGATTTCTAACTTTGAATACAATATGGCCGACACCATATGGTTGAAGTTAGAAAACTTTGAGTATGGAAAAAAAGAAAAAAAGAAAAGGTCACCTAAGATGCCCCAATGTGGGGGGCTGAGCCCACCACAACACCCAGTCTTTAAATATACCAAGTCCGAAATTGCACTACAGTGCAGTACAGGGAAATCTTCCCTTTACCGTATTATAGTGCCCCTCTGCCTACAACCCTTAATTTAGGGCTTAGTTTTTTCTTTTTTTTCTGACTTCGAATTTTTCTAACTTCGACCATATGGTGTCGGCTATATGGTATTTGAAGTTAGAATTCTTCATTTAAAAATATAGACCCTTTGTAAAGGTGTTGTTTGGGTGGATAGATACAGTGGGTGGAGAGGTCTGGTGAGTAGAACAAGGAGAATTTGGGATATTTTGAGGTGGGCTGTGAGATAGAGAAGAAGTAGTAGAGGGGTTTGGGAGAGGACAGGAGAAGGTAGAGGTAATATTGGCAATGGTATCAATAAAATATTAGTTGAAGAGGAGAATTTGGGATATTTTGAGGTGGGCTGTGAGATAGAGAAGAAGTAGTAGAGGGGTTTGGGAGAGGACAGGAGAAGGTAGAGGTAATATTGGCAATGGTATCAATAAAATATTAGTTGAAGATACTAGCTATTTGTTCAAGAGGTTTGTCAGGGTGTGGACAAGGATTGGGTTTTGTACCTGGGGACAGGAGGTTGTCAATGGAAGCTCAGAAGGTTTTTGGGTTGCAATTGCTATGATTTTGTTGATTCCAGAAGTAGTACTGCTTGTCTTTAGCAGTGAGTATTTTGGCTTGGTTACGGAGTTCTTTATAATGAATACGTTTGGATGTAGTCTTAGATTTAAGCCATGCTTTCCATGCTTTGTCCCTATTATGCATGATTTCTTTGGTAGTTCTTTTGTATCTTAAAGGAGCTAAACTATCTAATATTTTTAGGAAAGAATTATTGAAGTAGAGTACTGCATTGTCCAGGGGGAGAATTTTAAGGATGCTCCAGTTATTTAGGGTGCTGTTAAATGTATTAGGGTTGAAATTAGAGAGGTTTTGCACTAATTTGATATTATGTTGTTTTGGGAAGGCTGAGCATGCTCGGATTGTGAAAGCAGAGAGATGATCACTAACAGAGTTAGGCAAAGTGCCAGAGGAAATTAATTTGGATGGATTTGATACTAGAATCCAATCAAGGATGGATCCTACATTGGTTTTGTGACTGTACCTAGTAGCATTATTAATAAGTTGAGTGAAGTGGAAAAGGTTTATACTGGCAGAAGGCAGGTTAGAGGAGAGAGAAGACCGATCAATATTCATGTCACTGGGGACAATTGTTTCATTTTTTATGTTGAAAGAAATCCAAGATAATATATCCTCTATTGTTGGAATGTTGTTACCAGGTGGGATATATAGCACAGTGATGCAAAGTTTTTTTGAATGGTTAATTTGAAGAAAGGAGATTAGAATCTCTGCATTTAGGAATTTAGGGATGTGACTATTGGTGTCTATATTAGAACCTCAAAACTACAGTTTATTGAACACCAAGACATCGACACAGAAATAGTGAAATTCTAAAAGCACGAATGACCACTTCCGCAAATTTTTTCACAGGGAAAAAATTTGTTTGGCCATTATTGGGAATTTGCCCTTTTCTCTAATGTAGAGTGATCTTGTAGTTGGCATATTTAGTTAAGGGGTTTGGGGGGGCAAAGCCCCCCACTTGATTAGGTTTGAAACTTTGTTTTGCTGTTGGTCAGCCAAGTGGATTTTTTCCCTGTGAAAAAATTTGAGGAAGTGACCGTTCATGCTTTTAGGATTTCATTGCTTCCATGTCGACATCTTGGTGTTTGATAAACTGTAGTTTTGTGGTTCTAATATAGACCCTGACCACTGTATATGGTAATATGGAGGGTATTGGAGTAGATGAGGGCTACACTACTTCCTTTTTTCTTTTGTCTATCTGCCCTAATGATTTTATAGTTTGGGGGAGAATTTCAGAATTTTGAACTGTGGACTTTAACCTTGTTTCTGTGGCAGCTGGAATGTCAGTTTTGTTTTGGGTAAACCAAGCATGAAGCTCGGTGGTTTTGTTGCAGATACTTTGGAAACTGAGAGTGGTACTTGGGGAAAGGAGGGTTTGAGCAGTTGTAAGAGTCAGTGGGCCCTGGTTCAATTCTTTATCAATTATTGTCTACAACTTCTCCACAGATTGATAAAAGTATGCCTGACCTGTATACAAAATTAAAGGGACTAAAAACATTTTCATTGTTTGTATCTTACTGTCCATTTCCATGAATACAAGTTTACAGTTTCTCAATTTTTGTATTATCTTTTGTTTATTCTCTTCCCCAAAATCCTTAGCTGACACAACAGGAGCCTTTTTAACCCATACTCCTAAATACTTCATCTTATCAAGTCACAATAAATATGGGTATTGCTGAACCTATTCATGTGTGGGTATGTAATCCACAGCTATACCCTTTATTTTATCTTCATTAATTTTATTTCCTGAAAAGACTTGAAACTGTCTCCAATTTTTCCACAACACTGAGATGTCCTTTTCTAGATTCAAGTACAAAGTAATATCATCAGCAAATAAAGCCAGTGTTTCTTTATTACCATACAATTATATACTTGTAGTAGTGTCCCTCTTTTTCTTTGTTAGTGCCTCTAAATATAAAGCAAATAACAAAGGGGAAAGAGAGCATGCATACGTACTTCCTTTGTTCAAGAACAGCTTACTGAGAGGAACCCTTCCACTTTAATTCTTGCCTCTGGTCCTTCATATATCCTTCAGATTAACATTATTTTTGTATTAAAGAATGCAAATGCTTCTAATGCCCTACTCAAAAAAATCCAGCTTAGTCTGTCAAATGCTTTCTTTTCATCAAGAACCTAGCAACAACAGACATATTTTCTTACATTCTGCTTCTGTCTGTGTCACCATTGTTCTATTACTGTTATCAATTGTCTGCCTCCCTTCCTCAAAACTACACTAATCCATATCTATGAATTCTGGCAACACGTTTGCCATGTTTTTAGCTAGTATGGACATAAACACTTTATAAATGTGGTTAAAAATTGAAATTATACCATAACCCCCCCCCCCCATTAATATTCCAAAATGTGCACGCTGATTGCCCAGCATGCACGTTGTAAATAGACTTATACTAATGGAAAAAGGTCCGGTCGCCTGGACTTTTTCCATTAGTATAAGTCTCTTTTAAAACACTGTCTCACTATGTTAAAAGAGTTTAACATAGCGACACAAGTTTAAAAAACGCAACGGAGATCTCCGTTGCTTTTTTTAAAGCTGTCTCGCTATGTTAAACTCCTTTAACATAGTGACACAGTGTGTAAAAAGCAACAGAGATCTTGCTTTCTCTGTTGCTTTTCTTTTAAACCTGTCTCGCTATGTTAAATAGGTTTAACATAGTGAGACAGCTTTAAAATAAGCAACGAAGATCTCTGTTGCTTATTTTAAACTGTCTCGCTATGTTAAACCCATTTAACATAGCGAGACAGGTTTAAAAAAAAAAAAGCAATGGAGAACGCAAGATCTCCATTGCTTTTTACTGTTTCACTATGTTAAATGGGTTTAACATAATGAGACAGCTTTAAAACAAGCAACGGACATCTCCGTTGCTTATTTTAAAGTTGTCTCGCTATGTTAAACCCATTTAACATAGCAAAACAGTAAAAAGCAACAGAGATCTTGCTTTCTCCGTTGCTTTTGGCCACAGCTCTGATGTACTGCGTAGGCATGCGCAGTACATCAGAACTGCTGCGGATACCAGACAGCTGCGGAAGGGCAGCAAAGAGGCATTATACAATGCCATTATTTAAGAAAAGTAATTATTTCTTTTCTTAAATAATGTCATAGTATAATAGCAATAACCCACTTCTGGGTGTGGGTAATGCGGGATTTACCCACGGTTGTCTTTGTTTGGTCCCGAGGGCTTCGCCCTCGGGACCAAACCACGCCAACAGTGGGTAAATCCTGCATTACCCACACCCAGGTGTGGGTTATTGCTATATGGATCTATGTGAAGCTGGGTTTGAAGGGTCTTTGCCATCTTTAGGTAATGCAGTCATCACAGCTTTCTACCAAGGTGTTAGTGCTTCCCTTCATTTTAAAATATGACTAAACAAAATTTTCCAGATCTTTATCACTTTCTTCCTTCCTAATTTCTGAACTTCCACAAGAATACCATCTGTTCCTCATGACTTCCCTAAAGATTGATTATACATCACTGTTGAGCCTTGCCTATCTCTAACCTTGGCATAATTAAGTCTTCCATAAATAGTTCCATGTTTACTCTTTTTTGCTTTCCACATTTCTCTGCTTTATACAAATTTTCATAAAATTTCCAAAATATCTCTAAAATCTCTGCAGCATCTCTGGTTATTTTTGTTGCTATAGGTCCCCTAAGCTTGGCAACAATCCTTTCTACTTTCTGTTGCCCAAGTCATTGTGCTAAAAGATTTTGATCTCTGAAGTTGCTATCCAAAAACAGTTGCTCAACAGCAATTTTTGTTAATGCATGCATATTATCGGATGCTCTCTTGTTTTCTCTTTAGCACATTGCAGTTGTGCCTCTTCTTGTTCTGTGGGTTTCCCCTTATTCTGCAATACTTTAACCTTTGTTAGCCCCTATAAGTAATTTCTATTACTTCTTAACCATACCTATTTCTCTTTTACTTTGATCTGTTTTTAACCTCTGTTTTCATTTTATCCCCGTCACTAATTATAACTTCTGAAGATATTTCCATCTTTCCTAATAACTAAAAAATAAAGCTCAATATCTGAAGTTATCCATATTGGTGTCTGAAGACTAGGTATATGACAGAGAAGTGAAGTCACTGAAAAAAAAATTATAAACAGAGGGTGTCCAGTGGACTTAAGTAATACAGTAATAGAGGAGGTTAAAATTAAGAGGGTGGGTAATTTTGTACCCATCCTTAAGAAATTAGAAAAGAAAAAAATAATAGACAGATGTGGATGCCCAGCTATAACAGAGCTATGTGATGACCATTTTCCCTTGACAATAAGAATATACAGGATACCACCACTAAACACTGGACGTTATTCCAGCATTCAGAAGGGGTTTCTAAAATTGTGGAGGAGGTACCTAGATTGGTATATAGAAATGGAATAAATATTAAATGGCGACTCAAGGGAGGAACAACAAAAAGCATTGGAAAGTCAATAATATTGGCATTTTCCTGCGTGGGGCATTCAATCTATGTAAGTACGTGAATGCTGATAAGTTTGTTATGAAGGGTGTTAGGGAGCCAACACTTTACCCTAAGGGTCATTTTGATTGTAATACTGCTGGCATTGTATATATTGCAGCATGGATTTCCTGTCCAGCATTTTATGTGGGGACGTTGGATAACAAGTTTAAACAATGTGTCTACCAACACTTGAACGTCAAAAGGAAGTTTGATGCTTCCAATGCTTTAGCGAAGCTTTGTAGTCTTTGTGAAAATTTCTACAAGTTTGTGTTTTTATTACTGAGAAAGTGGAGAAAAATATAATGAGTGTGGACTTGATTGTCAAACTCTTCTTTTGAACAGGGAGTTATATTGACAGTTATTTTTATAAGTAGATAAGAAACCCATATTAAATTCAAGTATTTCCATCAACTGTATTCTGTGTAATAAACAAAATACTGTTTGATTGGTCGTTTCTGCACGTCATATGATTAGGTTTTACATTTAATGTGATTTTGGCATTTACTTTTCATTCTGATGAATTATGTTACAATTTAGAGGCAAAAATCTCTTAATATGTATTAGTTTATATGGTATTCGTTTTTTAAAGGTTAGCTATATAACAATATATAACAATACTTTCAGGTACCCAGTGGCCCCATGTCAGTCATCCCACTAGTGGTATAGGTGAGTTCCCACTCCAGTTACATCATACTGTGTGATAAAAAGGGCATCCTCTGGAAACCATGAGTGCCATTTTTATGTAATACTGAACAGAAATCTCCCATTCTACTCATTGCAGTGACACTGGGGTATGTCAAAGCTCCACAGATATCAGTCCTCTTAACTATTACTTAACTCAAGGCATCTGATGCATCTTAATCATAAATATATTCACCCTCAGTGTTTCAGCCTTACACCATTTGTTAACATTTGGGTGGTGTACTATATAACTATATAACTATTATATATTATAATGTATAACTATTTTCATAAATGGAGTTAACTTATAATAAAGGGGTTGGGAGTGAAGCCTCTAAAACACTGTTTTATTATGTATTTTATGCCACTGAACTGTCAGTGAAGCAGTTCATGACATCATTTATAAGAAATTCAGTGATAATCATAATAGGTACCATCTTTCCTTAACAGTAGCAAGTGCAAAATCTACTGGTATGATGCTTCTAAATTAACAAAAATAATCTTTTACAAAATCCAAGTGCAAGTTTAGCATACCAAAGACACATCCACTAATACCCACTGCAATTTCCAACCACCAATCCATTATCTCTTCACAATGACTCTGCTGATCTGCCCTAACTCCCATTAACAGCAATACCAAAAGCAAATTAAATTGCATTCAATTAAATAAAAAAAATAAATAAATAGCTAGTCATACTAACAGGTGCAGAGTCCACCAGTTTTCAATTCTTGAGATAAGAAAGCAGTCCTCATATTTCCCTTAATAAAAACACTGTTCATTTTCTTCTCTCACCCATCCTATTTACCACTGTTAATATGTAATGTCACATCCCTTAGTCATGTTTGCTATTCTGACCTGTAAGTTCATCGTCCTCCTACAAACGGATGTATATCTTCAAGTTCTCAATGCCAAGTGGTGATATGAGATCATCTCTTATAATGAACTGTGTGGGATGCTTGGTTCATTGCATTGTATTTGTATGCAGCTTTCAGCTAATGACCAGCACTTAGCTTCTGCTTATGACAACATAGGCGGCCCATAAATACTTCTTTTAATGCATTTACATGAAAAATGCCCTTCTTATTTGAAAAGGAAATGCCAGGAAGTACAGTTCTGTAAAAAGCATGAAGTAATACTTAAATTCAGAAGTAGATTTCTGCACGTTAGGTCAGACTGGGGCATAATGAATACATTAATGCTTATTTTATAACTCAGTGCAGCTCTTGCAATGGTCTGACTCCACCACTTAGTTGTATTCCTGCTTGAGAATGGGAGTGAGGTCAACCTAAAAGGCTAGATACTAAATTTGAATGATAGAGGAGCTCAAACTTGAGATTGTAATTTCATTGAATTACTTTTAACTGCAATTACTTGTGCTATAAAACTGTAATGTGGCTTTTTTTTCATATTATGGGCCCACTTGTTAAACATTCATTTAGTTTGTTCTCAACCAAGTAACTGAATTAGTCCAAAAATAAACTGTTCCAGCTATGACAGACAGAGGCTAGGACAAACAGACTAAATAGCTACAAAAGAAATTATTAAGCAAAGAAGTAGCAAGGAGTGGTATATAAACTTAGTAACTGATCAAAACTTGTGCACCATTCTGAATGCATAGACAACCCAGGCATAACTCATACCTTCTTCCTCCTAATTTTAGTTTTTTTACTGATTTTCTAGCAGCCTTAAATATTGAGGGGGATTCATAAAGGTTACCACTATATGTAGACTATGTCTACACTTAGTTTAATTTTTCTGAGTGAATAGAAAGCACAAAAAATGTGGTAGGGATGTTCTTGAACACAGACTCTTAAGCAGAAAGCAGTAATCAGGTATATTAAAAAATTCAAACATCAGCATGCTAAATCTTATAATTACTTAAGTACATGATAAATCACCTGGCTGAATCTACGCAGATATAGAGGAGGTTACAAGAATTATATCAAACAGAAACAACTTTTCTTTTCATGCATTCACAGCATGTCTTCATTTTAAATGAGTAACAAGGTTATGATTAAAATGCTTGAATTTCAGCTAATGCTATAGCTTCTCTTTGAAAATGTCTTCAGAATTTTGGAAAAAATACAAAATTACCATAACAGATAAGATACAAGTGTTAAATAAAATTAAAAATTCAATACACAGGAGGTTCAGATTCAAAAGTTTACTAGTGTATACCAGGAGGCAAAAAAACATACAAGTACAGAATTTTGTCTGACATGAAACAGGAAGCACACAATTTTATATAGGTTTAACATTCAAGCTATGCCCACCTTACTGACGTGACATGTCACAGGGCATCTACATCACTTTAGCTTACAAGCCTCTATTCTTTTAATCTGCTGATGCAGTATGTTTTAAAAAACCTTTCCTCTAGATACAATATGGCCTTGCTATCCAGCTGGTCAGTCATAATGTCTTTCTGTAAAGTTACTTGTTCAAGGTTTCATATCAGTTCGAATACAATAGCAGCTTCAGTCTTTTAATGTATGTCTTTGTTCTCTGTTATACTTTCTCACACATTTAATTTCCTGACCCAGCAGATAATCACTTATGAAAAGCATAAACATTAAAACTTGCTAAGCTAGCATTCTGTCAGGGTCAGAGATCAGCTTTTGCTTCAAGCCACACTGCAGTTTCAAAACTACTTCACATTTAGACATGAATTAATTTTACTACTATATGATTAATAGAATAAAATGCATTATATACTACTTTGCTTTTAAGCTAGCATTTCTCATGTATTCAAATACACATTTTTCTAACATTTTCCCCCATTAATACTTTTTATTCTATTTTGAAGTATGTATAGTGTCATTTCATCTCCTAGCCTTTTCCACTCATGATTTTCAGCTAGGTGAGTCATTTAATCTATACTTCAGAAAAAGCGTCATCTGAAATCAATCTTTCAATTTCAATATCTTAGTAGAAAGTTTCAGTAACAGATACATCAACAAAATCTTTGATTAATCTTTTCATGCAGGGAATTCCACAGCAAACACATGCTCCTATTAGGAGTATACCCACACAAATGGCAATCAGAATATTCATTAGGATGGAACCCCATCCCCCAAATAGATTCTGGAAGAAGTCCATCAGTGGGTTTGGGCCCGGTTCAGTCATGGCTGATACTTGCTGAATTACCTCTAGGTGATTATTTATCTCATGACGATTGTCAGGTATATAAGCACAGCATTCTTCTTTGATAAGCGCGCACGTACCACCTCTCACCGCTAGGGTGAAGTCAAGAGCCATCCGATTTTGTAGCACAACAGTTCTCATTGCATTCAATTCATCAGTCACTAGTTCTAGGGCAGAAAAAGTTGCATTACTCATTACTTCGAGAAGTTTCGACAACTTCCTCAGCTCCCAGATTGATTTGACTGCTCCATAGGCTGGGAATATTCCTGCCCAGGATATAACACTGTCACTCAAGTCCATATGAGTCAATTCGCTTTTGTCTTTTACTGAATTATGGTCTTTCCAACCAGCTTCAATCTTCCCAACTGGATTCACAGGTTTCTTAACTGGACCTTCGGAATTTTGAGCTGTTTCTCTTATGTTTAGTATCTTACCCAAAGGTAATTCTGCAGTATGTCTTATTGCCGGAACCAAGTAACCCAAAAAACAACTGCCGGATCAATTCTCAGGTAACCATTTATATGCCTTTTTCCCACAAATAAAATAACAGTTGTCTACTTTAGTACTAATACGCATCAGCCCTGCATGAAACATTTTCTGATCTATAACTGACAATTGTTTAGACAGAACTGGATTTTTTTTAATGTCACTCATAGTTGTTTTCAATGAGTTCAAATACGAGTCATAATTAGTATTGCAAAAAGTATTGCCATTACTATTCTTAATATAACATCGGTAAGAAATAGTTATGTTACAATTGCTCCAGCCCACCTGGAGAGTGTCATTTTTATAGAAACATACAACTCCTTTTTGTGTGACAGGTAAAAATAAAGCTATTTTGTCCTGTGATCTCACAGTTCCTGTGTCGAAAAGTAAATTCTCCCAAGTCTCATTTATCCCCAAAGGGACAGCGGACATTATCAGTCCTCCATATGCTGTCGGTATAGCTGTACAAACCCAGCAATTTGAAATGTTCATAGTCTCTGCATACACACGTTTCATGGCTAGGTATGTGTTAAAGTTTGGATGCCAGTCTATAGACATTTCATCACGTCTTCCCACTTTCACTTGTGTGGTTGTGTGTAGGATAAACCACAGCAAGAGGAAAATTGTCACAATTACAGTTAATAAATGTACACACAACAAAATGATTATGCAACATCTCTCGGGTTGATCTAGACTTCTATTCGCTTTGTTTTTGGCCATCTCGGTCTGGTTGTGTATCAGTCACAAAGTTTTTATCAAGTTGAAAGTTCTTTACCGGTTTACAATGCGTCAGATGAACCCAGGACGTACTCTCAGCCACTCTGACTGCAATAGGCGTTGCCAACAGAACCTGGTACGGTCCCTCCCACTTTGGACTCACCCAATTCTTCCTTTTCGTCACTTTCACCCAAATTTATGTCCCAGGAACCAAGACTGCTTCCACCGGTCTGGTCTGTTCCTTATCTGAAAAAGAGTTAAACTGCAAAACAGATTTATTTGTTAACAGTTTCCTCATATAACTAGCTAATGAACTGTCAGCCTCCTGCTCTGCAGGCATGAGAGCTTTCCACTGAGGCACATAATATGCTCTCCCAAAAACCATTTCAAAGGGAGTCAAACCCTTTACATTTGGAACCGTTCTCATACTCAGCAGTGCTAAAGGCAGACAGTATATCCAATTCTTTTGGGTTTCCTCTACTAGCTTCCTAAGTTTATTCTTTAGGATACCATTGTACCTTTCCACCAGTCCTGCTGACTGTGTGTGGTAAGCACAATGGTTCTTCAAGGAGATACCAAAAAATCTCCCAAGCTGGTGAATCGTTTGATTCACAAAATGTGTGCCATTGTCACTATAAATCCTTTCCGGAATGCCAAATCTAGGGATTACTTCTTTTATCAGGGCTTTTGCCACTGTTGCTGCATCTGGGTTTTTGGTTGGAAAAGCTTCTACCCATTTAGAAAACATGTCTATAATAACTAAACAAAACTTTTTCCCTTCACATTTATTCAATTCTATGAAATCCATACAAATAGTATGGAACGGGTATAGTGGTATAGGAAAACTTCCTTGCTTGGTTTTAAATGCCCCATGTGCGTGATGCTTATTATAAGTATGACAAGCTGCACAAAATTTTTTTGTGTAGTTTATGTATCCATATGTTTGGAATATTCGATTTACTAACTGTACCATCTCCCCTGTTGAGACATGGCACTGCCCATGGCTCAACAAAGCTGCATATTTAAATAAATTAGACGGTAATATCGGTTTTCTTTCTTTGGAAATGTACAGTCCATTTTCAAGAATTGCACCTCGTTTTACCCATTTTTGTTTTTCTGCTCTTGTAGTAAGTGTCTGCATTGTTTTTAACATGTCTAAATCTAAAATCTCAGAGGGCTGTAATTCCTCATTTAAAAGTAAAGTTTCTGAGTCTGAGGCTGCTTGCTTTGCAGCTGCATCAGCTCGTGCATTGCCTTTCGAAATCTTATCCTGCTGTTTTGTATGAGCTACACATTTACAAATAGCTACTTTGGTAGGTAACTGAATAGATTCTAATAACTCCAAAATAAATTGCGCATGATTAATAGGTTTTCCACTGGATGTTATCATTCCTCTATTTTTCCATTGTTGTGCAAATACATGTACTGTAGAAAAAGCATACTATCAGTATATATGTTCACACTCTTGTTTTTTGCTAAAGTACATGCCCTTGTCAAAGCTATCAATTCTGCTGCTTGTGCAGATAAGTTGTGTGGTAAGGATTGAGCTTCTAAAATTTCAGTGTCTGTAACTACTGCATACCCTACCAGATTCTTCCCTGTAGGACCCCTTCTGCATGAGCCGTCCACGTAATATGTCACCTCGGCATTATCCAAGGGCATATCTGTAAGATCTTGTCTAGGTAAAGCTAACTGTTCAATTTCCTGCAGGCAGCTGTGTGGTGTGCCCTCCGCAGGAGTTGGAAGTAATGTTGATGGATTCAATGTTGTACATCATTCAATTGTCATATGAGGTTGGCTCAGCAGTATAGTCATACATGAAAGATGTCTAGCAGGAGAAAGGTATGCCATTTTCTCTTGCAGTAAAATTATTGCAACTGCATGAGGCACTTTCAATGTGAGAGGGTGGAATAACACCACTGAGGCCGAAGCCTGTACTGCCATTGCGGCTGCAACTACTGCTTGTACACAGTGAGGCAAAGATCGCACCACTGGGTCTAACTGTGATGAATAGTAAGCTATGGGGCGTTGCTTGTCCCCATGTTGTTGCATCAATACTGACGTCATGTACCCTTGCTTACAATCTACGGTCTGAAAGAACCATTTGTGATAATTTGGAAGTCCTAAAAGTAATGAAGAAGCTATTAACTACTTCAACCTGCAGAAAGCCGTTTCTGCTTCGGCTGTCCATTGTAAGATATCTTGTGCTGCCATTGGTGTCTTATATATCAAGTCAGTCAGCGGAGCAGATTCCAAAGCATAATTTGGTATCCAGCTCCGACAAAAATTAGTTGTACCTAAGAAAGACATCATTTCTTTCTTGGTCGTTGGCTTGGGTGCTTGCAAAATTGCTGTTTTTCTTTCCTCATCTAGTATTCTACCTTCATTGGATATTACATATCCAAGGTATCTAACTTGTTTTCTCCAAAGTTGTAACTTACTTTTGTTTACTTTGTGTCCTTGTGTTGCTAAAAATTTCAATAATGCTACAGTATCCTCCCTGCACTGTTGCTGGGTGGGGGCTGCTAGCAAGATGTCATCTACATAAAGTAGAATTTGACTACCTCCCGGTGGAGTAAACCCTGCCAGGTTGCTAGCCATTTCTTGTGCAAATATTGTTGGGCTCTCACAATATCCCTGTGGTAGTCGAGTATACGTATACCTCTTACCCTGAAATGTAAATGCAAACCAATATTGACTATCAGGATGTATAGGTATTGAAAAGAAAGCATTGCTAATATCTACCACAGAGAAATACTTCTGTTGCGGTTCTAAATCATTTAGCAAAGTATGTGGGTCTGGCACCGTGGGTGCTCTAGGTATTACTGCATTGTTTACAGCTTGTAAATCTTGTACCATCCGCCATTCCCCATTTGCTTTTTTAACAGGAAATAGGGGTGTATTACATGGTGAATCAGGAGATTCTACCAGTACTCCTTCTTTGAGTAATGCTGCTATTATAGGCTTAATTCCTATTTCTGCATCCTTTCTCAAAGGGTATTGTCTTTTCTATGGTCTAAAAGCTGACTTTGGGGTAATTGTAACTGGTCCTGCTGTTTGAATAAGTCCTACATCTGACTTGCCTGTTGACCAAAGAGTTTTTGGAATTTCACATAAGGCCTTTTCTTCTTCTTCTAATAAAAATGCTAATCAGCTGTCCTCGCTAGATTGCAAGTGTACAGCTGGATGTGTCTGTGTCAACCAATTCAGTTTTTGTTTTTGTATCCCTTGTTCTGACAGTTCTAAATCAGTCTGTTTCTCCCATCTTGTTACTTTTTCTCCTAAGTCTGCCCATTTAACACCTTTGTTCTTTGTCAAGCTGACATGTGGCAACTGATTTGATCTATACAATGCAAGGAATTCTTGAGGTAATGAACAGCTAACTGCACTGTTCCCCTCAGTATCCCAGTACAAAGTACACAAAACCAATCTAGTTGCACGATTTCTAAACAGTTCTTGCTCATACTCTTTATCAGGTCCTGGTGTAGCACAGTGTAACAAATGCTGTCGATCAGTGTCAAGGGAGGGGGCTTTACTGATGGCTACGTTCATCAGTTCCTCGGTCACTGCCCCTGGACCAGTTGTGACTAGGTCCTGGCTGTACCAATAAAAGGTTTCACCCTCCGGTCGCACTACAAAGGTATCCATTTGTCTCTGTGCCTCCATACCTTGTACAGTCGGAACTACTGCTATGCCAAATATCTGCATAAGGTCCCTGCCCAATAGGTTTACTGGACACTTTGCAGAAACAACTATTTTACTTCTCTGGGTCATACCTGAAATAGGGTCAGTTATTGCTATATCATGGGAAAGTGGTTCCCTGTATAGCTGTCCATTTGCGGCTTTTACTAGTATATAATCAGGTGATTCGGATTGTTCTGGTAACTTGGAGGGGTGTATCAAAGTCCGTGATGCTCCTGAGTCGCACAGGAATTTGACTTCCCTTCCCTCCACCAGAAGTGTAACTTCCGGTTTCGTATCTGCCAAGTAGAGCTCTAAGCTCAATAATGCTAAGTCCAAAATTTCACTTTCTTCATCCTCCATATCTACTTGCACTTCCTTTACTCCTTCTATTACATTTACATTTGTTTTCTGTTTATTAACTTCTCCTGATGATTTCTGACTTTTACATGATCTATCCTCACTATCATATAGTCAGTCCTCATCTCCCTTATCTTCTGTGATTACGTTTTTGTTTTGTCTACAATCCCTTACTAGATGTCCTTTTTTCCCGCACTTGAAGCATTCGCCTCTCTTTTTCCTTTCTTCAAAATCTTCTGATCGTTTGTCAGACTGTTTGTTTCCCTGGGTATTTTTCTTGCCCTTTTTACCTGACTGTAATACAAACACTTCAGCTCCGTCTTCAGCAGTGAAGACTTGCACCTTCTTTTTCTTTTTACTATTAAAATGTCTCTCAGCATGTCTAGCGTATTCGAGTAAGGCTTGTAGACTCCCTGTTCGATGATCTATCATATGCTTCGTAATGAAGCTACTAATAGGTGCAATGCAGCCTTTCAAAAATGCATTTTTTAATTGTTGTTCATACGGGGAATCATTCGTTTGGTTCTCAGGAACCGACATACCGCTATGATTATTAAAACATTCTAATAGTCTAGCATAATATCCATCTATTGTCTCATCTTCCTGTTGTATGCATTGATTAATGCAAGTCCAGTGTGCTCTGGGTTTCCATTTCTCAGAGATTCAGTCTGTCAGACCTTTCACTCTGTTGTCTAACTCTGCGTCACTATGTGGGAGTGGTCTGAGCTCTGCATTACGAGGATTCCAGGCGCCACAAATCATGTGCCAATCTGGACCTATAATTTGTCTTACTACTTTTTCTACTTCTTCCCCATTCAAGTGGTAACTTAACCTCATGCCTTGTAAATCTTCTAAAAATTTCGTAAAATTAACTTTCAGATGGGGGATTCCCTCAGTAGCCTTCCGGATGTCTTCCGGTGTCCATGGTCTATATACTAAGAGTGTTGGATCCTGCCCTTCCTGTTCTGCTTGAGGATTTGGAACTTCTATAAGTGGGCATATTTCTTCCTCACTCTCATCCTGTAGATTTCTCTCTATCTGGTACGATTCTGTGTCCCTATGTGTTTTACGTGTTCGGGACCTAGTCTCAATAGGATCTCTAACAAATAATTGTGGTTTTGCTGAAACTTCAGGATAACGCGGAGGCGGACCAGCCTGTCCACTCACTTCATATCCTGAAAAGGGTAAAGGAGGGGGTAAGGGAGGAGGAAGAGGAGCTGTCGCTATTACCAAGTTATTATCCTCTTTGTCTAAAAATAATGTTTTTGAATTTTTAAGCTTCTGTTCTCTACGATTTGCTTCCTCAATCCACCTGTGTGCTTGAGGAATGCCTAGTTGGCTTTGCTTTTTTGCCTGACCACCTGCATCAGATTTAAGCTGTTTAAGGAGTTTAACTAGTGAAGGTTTATCTAGTTTACCATCAAATTCATATTTGTTAACCCATTTTGTATAATACCTAACGTTATCAGAACGCTGTAATTGCATGTATTTTGCGTCTTCGGTTAGGGGCGGATCTCGCGAGGTTTTAGTGCACTGATTACCCATGTCAAAGAAAATGTTACGTAACCCTTTTTTTATCACGTGATATCAAGTTCTTAGTTCCTGTTTACAGTTTATCTAGAATAACTGCCTACCTTTTTCTGTTACCCTGATCTATGACCAAATATACAGTACTTCCTTTTGTCCCTGATCTGCAAAACAAATCTTGACAACAATATACTGTAACCTAGTCCCTGATCTATAACAGAAAAAAGGCAAATTCTTCCTGCCTGAGCCTCCGGTATTGAAAATCGTTCAAGTTCCGCTTTTCGGCCACAGATCAGAAAGTGGCCAGCCTCTTTACACAGGACAATTCAGTCGGAGGTCTTTTCACTCAAGAAGAACCATTTTGGTAACTTCTCCTGCGCAGTATTCGACCACCGATATGCTCTGATCTGCAGCTTACCAAGGGAAATCCGGCTCGAAGGACCAAACTGTTAAATAAAATTAAAAATTCAATACACAGGAGGTTCAGATTCAAAAGTTTACTAGTGTACACCAGGAGGCAAAAAACCATACAAGTACAGAATTTTGTCTGACATGAAACAGGAAGCACACAATTTTATATAGGTTTAACATTCAAGCTATGCCCACCTTACTGACGTGACATGTCACAGGGCATCTACATCACTTTACCTTACAAGCCTCTATTCTTTTAATCTGCTGATGCAGTATGTTTTAAAAAACTTTTCCTCTAGATACAATACGGCCTTGCTATCCAGCTGGTCAGTCATAATTTCTTTCTGTAAAGTTACTTGTTCAAGGTTTCATATCAGTTCGAATACAATAGCAGCTTCAGTCTTTTAATTTATGTCTTTGTTCTCTGTTATAGTTTCTCACACATTTAATTTCCTGACCCAGCAGATAATCACTTATGAAAAGCATAAACATTAAAACTTGCTAAGCTAGCATTCTGTCAGGGTCAGAGATCAGCTTTTGCTTCAAGCCACACAGCAGTTTCAAAACTACTTCACATTTAGACATGAATTAATTTTACTACTATGTGATTAATCGAATAAAATGCATTATATACTACTTTGCTTTTAAGCTAGCATTTCTCATGTATTCAAATACACATTTTTCTAACAACAAGCATAAAGATACTGTGTTGAACACGTTCAGCCTGCTATTTTCTAATGACTGTTCGTTTTTAACATTGTTCAGTTTTCAAGTATATGTGCCAACATATTCTATACTCTTTGTAGGGTTCTACCTTATTAGTTATGGCATTGTCATTGCATTATCTTGTCCAAAAGGTAAGATTGCATTTTGTCAGCAAAACTATTTTCCTGGCAGTATTAATTTGTCAGGACTATCAATGTGACAGCACCGTTCACCCTGGGGGTAAATCCTGAGAAAAGTTTTATGCTGTCAGAGTAGTTAAATGTAGCATCCTGATACCAAATAAGAACATATTCCTGTACACACTGTTTTTTCTTTAGCCTGTGATATTTTATTTAATTGATTATACTTTATGTAAGTATTTTTTCACTGTTTTTTTTTCATTTATTTCATAGTTTGGGTGACAATGTATATGCATATTTTTGAAATGAGCTGGGACTGAAGAATAGGGGATATTAGTATGGTATTCTTAAAAATCTTTAATATTTTTATACCAAAAGGCTTCTCAAAACAACTTCTACATTTATTGACAGCATGCTATCTACTCTACAGTTTGTTGTATTAATCTGCTTCTGTCAACACTTGCAGTTCTGGTGGGAACAGGGCACCTGATAGTGGGCCTGAGCATTGAGTCCCCACTCATTGTCATCAAATCTCCAGCTTTCACACTACTACTGCTGATTATATGTCTGATAACAAAGCACTAGTGTTTGATGTTTTAGGTTCAGAACTGCAGATCATGCACACACAGACAAAAGGCAACAGTTGCCATTACATTGTATCAAATATTTTCCTTTTTTTGTATATGTATAATTTTGGAGTTAGTATATATATATATATATATATATATATATATATATATATATATATATATATATATATATATATATATATATATGCCACACGTGTGCAACACATAGTTAAAGGAATGAAGTGGAGGGTAGGAAATGTATATGCTGTAACAGAGGATATGCTTTTTCCGATGATTTTTTTAAGGAGTGGGAAGGAATGAAAGAGAAGAAAACAGGAAGAGATTATAAATGGATTTTAGTTTTGATACTAGTTGCAGGTAGAGAGAGAGTCTGTTTGGAAAGAGGAAGTACAACATATGGAGGCTTCATGAATTAAGGGAGGAAATGGTGAAGGGAGAGTAACAGGATACGTTGAGGGGAAGTTATAAGGAAAAGATGAGCAGTAAACATGGTGGCAGTAACTATTCTTTTAGATGATTTTACTCTGGACTGGGTATACTATGGAAGGCTCTCCTTATTATGGCTGTAGCATTTCATGAATTTGCAGAAGTAGTAGGTGACCCATTGTGCCTTACTTGACACCTTACCATATGATCAAGCAGGTGTAGCAGAACATCAGTTCTTCCTGTTCTGTCACTTAACTGTGTAACTTAATTGGTCATTTAAAAGCCAGAAGCAAATTGTTTCATGTTAGGGGTAGATAACCCTGGAAACCTGGAGTTATTACACTGAATTGCAAAGAATAAGTTATGTTCGGTGAGACTGAAGGAGGATACAAATCCCTGGCTTTAAAGCACATTAAAGACATGTTTGAAAGACAGGGTCAAAACCTGATAAAGGTAGAAACAGTCTCATGATCCATGTACATTATGGAAACAACTTCATACTAAAAAGGTCGTACAGAGTAATCACAAAAGAGCCTAAATCTGCTTATGTTCGGAATTAACAGATATTGCAGATGAGTCAACCATGGTTATTTTTTGTTGCTGTTGTTGCTGTTGGGAGGCTGTCAAAGTGCAAGACAGCACTAGGTATAGCAGGTAATCATGCCTTTCTTCTGATACCAAGTGGACTGGTCTTTTAAGGTCTCAAGTTTCTGTAGTATACTTGTTGAATAATGTAGATATATTTCTGGTGCCTGCTGTTGTATTACTCTCTCCTCAAACAACTTTTTATTTAAAATGTGTTTCAATAAATATTATTTACAGACTCCTTAAAGTTGTCCAATTTGGAAATGGGCAGTCACAGTTTGACCTTTGTTTTTCTTTTCTGAAAATGGCCACCCCTATCATTTATAAGACTATAGTTCATAACATCAGACTTTTACTTGCCCCTGGAATTGTTCCTGCACTCCTTGTGCATGAGAAGATTTTTACAATATGTAGAGTGGTGTACCCAGTGCTGTCTTTGACAGCTAGTGAAGATAGTTTACTTGTGGTTCCTAGAGCATGGTAGTAAGACATTGTTTCAGGGGGAAAAGGGTATAGTTTGCTATAAATCAATGGCTATTTTCCTCTTGGCAAAAAACATTTACTCTGACGTAGAGAAGGGGCTACTCATTGGAACTTCATTGTTGATTTCAGAATGGGCTATTGAAGCAATAAGTCATACACTATGATTAGCAGGACTCTCATTAGTAGGTTATGGCGGAAGCTCTTACAGTTTGTTCCAGAGCTGCTGGAGACTTGGTCCTCTTCTTTGCACATGATTCCAGTAGGTATGGCCTGAATCTACTTGAGGACTGATCCCTAGGCTACATCTAACTTAGGCCCATCCTTTTTTAATGGTATTATATTTGGTTTAGTAGGACTACAAGTTGCAATGTACACGTATGACCTTATTCTATTAAACATCAGCTGAGCTGGTACAGAATGGTATCCAGATTAAGTTTAAGAGTTTGTACTTGGCTTTACATTAATGAATCTAATGCTTAAGACAACCAGAACATCAATTGCATTGGTTGGTACAAATCAAAAGATGAGTACCACACCCTCTTTGTTAAAGATCCATAAAATATTCCAATAAAGCATTTTGAAAATCGCAAATATTGTTGGTTATGGGTGGACCCTAACTAATCATTTAAAGGAAAACACCCTAAAACTAGAACAATTCAAAATATATTGATATTCCTTGTACTATGAATGCAGCAAAATAATTTGGGGTATTTTTCATTGTGGTTTGTTTTCTTATACCCCAAAATGGCCATTATGGGGACTGCTATACTGACATTTTTTGTTTTTCTGTTCCTTTTTTCTCCTTCCAGAATGGGGTTTGGGTTCTTACGATATAACATGGCCTAGACAACATAAGTAAGGTCTTCTCCTGCCATTTGGTTAAAATGACTGTGCTGATATTATCTGGCTTTTTAAATAGCTTATTAAATCAGAGTCAGTACTTATTTTTAACTGATGTACCATAAAATGCAAAAACTCAGGGGTGTGAGTATTCAAAGTTTTACTCCTTAGATAATTCCATACCTTCCCTCTCCCACACTCATGCAAGATGTGAAAGTGGTCAGATTTGCTTATTCATGGGTATCTTACATTTGTCACTTCAGAGATCTTCTAGAGAACTTGGCAGCTGCCTGTAAGTTTGATACTGTGTCTTAAGGTGTGCTTAAGTGGATAAAATCAAAGTTTCACTGTCCAAAAGTGAGAGTATTTTTCATTGTAATACGTATCAATATTACTGTATAGCCCAGTCTGGTTTTCATATAAAGATTTTTTGAAAAACAAACTCTTTGGAAAGAATAGTTTTAGGACAGCTGTTTGTACCATTCTACTGACCTCAGCAAGAAGCTCTTAAGATATATAATTGTTAGTAGCAGTGACCAACACTGAAAATAATTTCTGCTGTTTAGCCTTGGTCATGCAGACTGACACAAATTCCCATCTGAAACAGTAACAACTTGAATTGTGTGTGTGTGTGTGTGTGTGTGTGTGTGTGTGTGTGTGTGTGTGTGTGTGTGTGTGTGTGTGTGTGTGTATGTATATATATATATATATATACAGGGCCGGCCTTAGCTGAAATGGTGCCCTAGGCGAAGTACTGCTCTGGTGCCCCTTAAGCCCCACCCACACCATACTCAAGGAACACCCCTATTTGAGCCATGCCCACAGATGGGTGACTCCCACAAAAGCCACTCCAGTTCTTTCAATGTTTAAATGCATGAAAAATCAGTCATACTGTAACAGACACCTTGTAGTATATTTAAGACTGCAATTGATGGCTGAATTATCCTTAATAAACCTGTGTGATCTGGTGTGATATTTACTATGGAACAAGTGTGTTTGAGACGACCCAATGTCATATTAAGCCTAGACTGATACTTAACCTTATCAGAATAACCTGCTAGTATGAGTTCACAGTTAGTAACAGAAAAACAGGAAGATTATATAATATATATATATATATATATATATATATATATATATATATATATATATATAGAGAGAGAGAGAGAGAATATATATGCATACATACGATATATAAAATAAATATTTATTACCGCATGTATACATATGTGTTTATATATCTATATCTAATCTTTCACTCTATATATATATATATATATATATATATATATATATATATATATATACACACACACACACACACACACACACACACACACACACACACACACACACACACACAGATAGATGCAGATGTGTAGAAAAGTTGCTGCATTTAAACAAGCATAAGTACTAGCTATGTGAGACCAGTTATCTGAGCATGCAAACAATATGAATTAATGGATCAATCAGAAAAAGCATAATTTATTCAGGATCTTGCCCCATGTCCCCACCACCCCACCCCTACTGCTGTTAATTCTTACCTTTATTATTCTCACTCTGAGTTTATTGAACTTTAGAAAAGCAATGATAAGTGACAGTGACATCTTTGGCTCTTTCTTTAGGAGGCTGCAAGATTGGACCAGACAGTAAAAAGACATAGGTTCATAGGCTCATAGTTGTACACTAAGATAATGACCACTGATGCCTGTATAACCCTATCCATGTATCTCAATTGTATCTCACAATTGTGTGCCTTGGACATTATTTTAAGGGGTATATGTAAGCTAGGGCAAGATTTACAGGCTGCCTCTGTCCATTAGAGACATAGGTAGTAGACTTGGGGGTGGGGGATATTTTTCATTTCCAACCACTGGTCCATGCTTCACATGGATTGGAAGCTTGCTCCAGAGAAAGGGAATTCTCTGAGACACATACATATCATGTTAATGTGTCTTTTTTATGTTGCAAGCAAAGTCTGTTCATATTTTGGCATCATCCTTGGTGAAGATAGAATGCTGCTCACTGCTATAGGCATACCAGCCCAGGATGCATAGTCCAAAAGCCTAATAATGTCTCTCTTCATATAGCTGAGGGAGGTATGTCTTAGTTCATTTACACCTACATAGACTAAGACTGAGTCATACTGGTACTTGTCATCTTATGACATCAGTGTGTGGGTGATTTGTTGGATCCAGGCCCCTGACAGACAAGTGACCATTATTTTCTCCTTATTCAGCCAGGTAAATGGGACATTTGCATGTCTCACAATGGAGTCTCCAATGATTAAAATATTCTGAAGTATATTTTATTGACTTATGGGTTTTCTAACTGAGGCTCCAAAGGGTTTGCCTGTATATGCTGTGCTGGCTGTTGATTTAGTAGAGTGCTTTTGGGGTAGCTGAAGATTTTTCTTGTAGTATGAATGTCTATGAGGTCTCTGGAGTTTACAAAGGTTTCTTGTAAGTGCCTCGGCATATGTTGGGCTCTGTGAGTCAGTACTGTGTGTGATGGATGTAATGCTTGCATTACCAACAACCTGTTATTTTGGGTCTTTTTGCATGAGTCTTGCCTCCAGTGACATCAAGCAATTACATCTCTCATATACATCCTTTTATCCAAGGATGACTTGGTTATTTGTGAAGATGAGGCAATCGCTTCATTGTCTCATGATGCACATAACAGGCTAGACATGGAGAAATTGTAAAATTACCTAGCCATGGTGTAAGGTCTATCTTTAGATGGACTACAAAGGGGTGGTACAGCAGGCTAACTTGGGTGCTATGAAGGTAGAAACTACAAATAGTAATTTCTAAGTACTTGCATCTATATAGGGCACTGCTAAATGCCACTGAGAATTAAGCAGTAGAATTTAAAGACTCAAAGAAAAGAGAATAAACCAACTAAATAGCCCTTTGATCAAGGAAATGATATCAATGTAACCCTCCCTGTTTTTTTCTCAACTTAGACAGACCAGGCTACCTGTCTTCTTCCACTAGAATTGCAGTCCCATTTTTTAAAATCTAAACAAGCACTTTAATTAGTCAAAAGTAAAAATGGACCAGAAATATACCAAACTAGCTACAACAAGAAATTACAAGGTGATTCTAAGGAGGACATGCTAGCAATGAGGAACACACATTGTAATGCAATTTCCAATCACACTAGCAGCAGCTAGACAAAGGAAAAACAAGTATACTTTACAGTGATTAAATACAGAAAAATGAAATTAAATGATTTGAAAATACAGGAAAAATCTTCAGAAAAAGCTTAGAAAAGTGCAATATTTCAGTTTAAAGTACTTATCTTAGCCTGAATAGCAATAGATACAAGCCAAAACTTACACTGGCAGGGATGCCAAGCATCTGAGCTCAGTGGAAATGAGCCAAGAGCTGCTCAAAGTTGCCAAAATAACAGATTCAAAGAAAAGTGACTGAACGACCTAAAAAGTTCACTGCCCAATGATACATTCTCATATAAAGCCTCGATCTGTGCTTCCCAACTCAGACAGAGCAAGCTACCTTTCTGCTGCCACTAGAACTGTAGCTCCAGTCTTCTTAATGACAAATACATTTTAGTTATCCAAAAGTATAAAGGCACCAGAAACAAATAAATTCAGCTAACATCAGGTAATTCTCAACTTAAGCCTTCCTGTATGTTTTGCAACACTTCTACTGCCAGTAGAATTGCAGCTAAAGTCTTCTTAATGTAAAAACAAACTTTAGTTAACCAAAACTGAAAAAGCACCAGCAACAAATCAAATGACTAGTTACATGTATTTCTCACTTTAAGGCTTCCTGCATGTTTCCCAATTTAGATAGACCTGGCTACCTTTTTACTGCACTAGAATTGCAGTTCCAGTCTCCTAATTTGAAACCATACCTTTGTTAGCCAAAAGTAAAAGGTACCAGAAATAAAAGGCAGACAAGCCAGCAATGGTGAACACACACATTAAGGCAATTTCAAACCACACTGACAAACAGGAGGGCCTTCTCAGTTTCATCTGTCAGGGCCCAGTAAGATGAGCAGAGAAGATAGATAAAACTGGCAGGGGCTTCTAGGTTTCAGGTATACAGGCAATGAAACTGGGAGGAGCTTCCAGAACCAGCTATATGGTAGAAACAGGCAGCTCAGAAGCCCCCAGCAGTAAAAATAAGTGCAGCACTTTAAATGTATTTCATTGGGTGGAAAATGGAGTCCTAATACTTTGTTTGGTACCTCAAGTTCAAGAAACAACTCACACAGCTGGCTTAAACTGCAGATTGTTTTACATTTGAAAAGTGACTAAACCACAGAAATTTGATGAACGATGCTGATTAATCCACTTAGGAGCTCAGAAACGTAAGAATAGAAACTGTAACATATAAATCGATTTATAGCTGCAGATTCATATTCTGAGGACAGACAGAGAGTAAAGCAATGCAGAAAAATCACCCCCCCCCCCCACCATTCAAAACTGATTTAAATACCTAGTAGGCACAGGACAGACTTAACTTGAAAAACAGTGCAAATTAAAAAATACCTTCAATTAACAGCATCAGTGTGTACTAAACGCAGACAAATGCAACATCAGAATCATCTTACGCTACCATGGATAATGTGAAAACAAAGTATTCTGTTGCTGTGAACTGTACGGAAGCGTTCTACAGGGAACCTTTAAATTTGCTTCTCTAGTTGGACAACGTACTACTACAACAGCCGGATATGATTTTCTTTCACCAACAGCACAGCAATGCTAAGGCATTACAGAGTTTAAAATCAGTTATGCAGATAATATTCACACGCAAGACAAAATCTCTAGTGTGCAGTTGCAATGATTTACTTGGATCAGCCCACTCACAAGTCAAGCGTACAGTACGGTACAGATAAAAATTCTACCCATCAATTAAAATACCATAATCTCATTAATTCCAGCTAAGGACCCCGACTTACCTTAACCAAGCAAGCAATGATGAACCAAGCAAGGGAGGGAAGAGGGGAGGCGCAAAACAAAAGTCCCAAAAACGCTGCCTGCTTGTGTAGCCCACGTGCTGCAGAGAACCAGACCATCGATGAGTCACTCACTTCAAGAGATTTCCAGGAAGTACCGAAAGCCAACAGATGTCCCCGCCACTATCTCGTCAATGAAGAAAGGTGGGCGTGAGCTTTAAATAATGCTCAACAAGCGTAGCCACTCACATTCATCACATAGATGCAGGGGGAGGGAATGGAAGCGCATAGTAGGGGGCTGTGCTTTGCTATGTACTACTGTGGAAATTCATGCTTTGTACTATGAAGTGGGGGAGGGCGCAATCGCTAGCCTGCAGTACGGGCAGAGGGGAGGTGAAAATGGGAAAATAAGTAAATTGTCATTCCTTCAAATTGCGCCCTTTTGAGGCCAGCCTGTATGGCGCCCTAGGCGGTTGCCTAGTTCGCCTATGCCTAAGGCCGGCCATGTATATATATATATATATATATATATATATATATATATATATATAAGCAACTGTACAGGCTAACAACATTGTAGGGTGGAGTTGTGGAGCTTTTATTTAAGTGGCACTTGGCATTAACTGCTGACAAGCTGATGAAACAGTTAAAAATTAGCTACAAATTTGCTAGTTTTCTCTTCCAAATGGCAAGAAAGATCATGGGGTTATATCTTAATAACCCTACTAGAATATGCTGTACATATCATTGTTATAAAGTCTGCCTGCTGTACTGGTGTGCTTCACGTAGTCCTCAGCAGCTCTTTCGTCATTTTATTGTGCTAGTTGACTGTAGGGAATACAGGAATAGGTTCATAGGTGTTTACTAGGCTAACAAACACAAGGGCCTTTTTAAGCCTAGCCATGCATCCCAAATCTCTGACAAGTTCTGATACCTTTGATAAGTGTAAGCAGAAGCTTGGGAGATGAAACAGTTTACAAGCTGGGGCCTGGGAGATGAACCCTTTACAGGTTGCCTGTGTCCATTATTGACATTAGAATAATCATGCTGACACATCCTTGGTGTGTAAGTTGAATGTTGTGAATACTGCCACCAATATCCTTTGAGAACTTAATAACACAGAGGGCCTCTGTCCTTAAAATGTCTTTCCTTTAGTTTAGCTGTGGGTGAGAAGGCACTAAGTAAGGTGGCCTCTTCATGCTAGAAACATCTTCCGCTGTACATCAGAAATGAACAGCAATTAGAAAAAGTTCCATTACAAGTGATGGTGCTGATTACATTTGTCAGTGCCACAGGGACAATGAGAGATCGATTCCTGCTCCATGCCAGTACTGCTGTTCTTTCTGCACTGTCCCTTGTTGCCCAAAAGTCTTTTAATATTAATGTTTTATTATTAACATTCCATGTATTTTTGTAAAGTGTCATTGGACCTGTTATACTGTTTGCTGCCACTGCAGTACTCTATGGTAGTTACTAAAATGTATGTAGTAGTATTGGTATTATCCATATGTGTAAATATGCCATTGGCCTTGTAACATACTATTTGCCTGTATCTTGCAATGGGACTGAAAAGGGTCCTTGGACCACTCGACATGCATGATTAAGAAGCCGTTATCATGAACAGGAGCAAGCTGACAAGTAGAATACATTTATTATTGCTTATTGGAAGCTTCATGAGATGTGTGAAGGCTATAAAAGTTGAGGAGGGAGGGATTTTGACTTGCATGCTGCTGGTAATAAAAATGAGATTGGGGGGTGCAGTGGAAGTGGAGGTTCGAGAACAGTGAGTTGAACAAATGTTATGAGAGAGGCAGTAAGGGAAAAATGAAAATTGGAAAGATTTGAAACAGTTTGGCAGTGCATAGTAAAGTGGCAGAAGGACAAAGCAATGGAGGACAGAGAGAAAGAGAAAAAGCAAGATGAATGTAAACAATTGAAAGACAACTTGAGAAGGGTTTAGAAGAGTAAGGTAGGGAGAGAGGCAGAAAATATGATAGGAAGAAAACAAAAGACACATTGGAAATAAAAGATGTCAAGCTGGAGATGATAAGTAAGAAGGATTTTGGTGGGAATCTGGAGAGAAGAATGGAAACTGTTTGGCACAGATGTTGCAGGAGAGAACACAAAAGATGGTAATTTTTCAAAGACAGAGAGAAAGAGGGGAGATGCTGAGAGGAGATGCAGATATCAAAGAAGGGATGATGAGTTTCTATTAGAAGTTGTGCTTTTCTAAGAAGAAGCAGGAAGAAACAGGAAATGGTTATAAAAAAGGTATAGGAATATGATCCCGTAATCTGGGTGGACAAAGCTACCTCACAGCTATAGATTCTCCGGTTCGATCCCCAGCTGGGGTGCCTTCTATGTGGAGTGTGCATGTCCGCCCTGTGGTCACGTGGGTTTCCTCCAAGTGCTCCGGTTTCCTCCCACACCCCAAAGACATGCTGTAGGTGGATTGGATACTCTAAATTGGCCCTAGGTGTGAGTGCGTGTGTGTGTGTGTGTGTGTGTGTGTGTGTGTGTGTGTGCCTTCCGTGGAAGGTTGGGCGCCGGGCTGGCAACTCAACACCGTAAAAACTCCACTGCCAATCATGAGCAGACAGGTGATCCACTGTGGTGACCCCTAACCAGGAAAAAGCCAAAAGAAGAAGAAGATATATATATATATATATATATATATATATATATATATATAAGTAGCAGGAGTGTGGTGTAATATAATCCACATAAGGGTTCAAGGGACTTGGCTGCCTTCAAAAAATGCTTCTTGAAGTATTTTTTCTTTTCAGGTTTTAGGAGTTCTGCTTGGCCAGATGTGGATTTTTCAGTGTGGTTGTTTCCTGGTGGTGTAATCGCCAGGGTTTTTAATGACTATGATCACTCAATAGTTGGGTCTGTTGGGGAAGAGGTGTCTTGAAACTCTTCTGGTTTATAGTCCTTGTTAGAAAATATTTTGTTTCTGAGTTATAGAAGTCTCATGCGTTTTAAAAAAAACAGTAACTGTTTTGGTCCATGTGTTTGTCAAGCTTCCTTCTATTAGGTCACCCAGTGCAGAACTGCCTCAATTTAGGGATTTAATTAATGCCTTTAGTAATGATCTAATTCCTTTATTGTGCAAATTCAGTTGGATGACAGTGCTGATGATCCTGTATTTTGTTTTCTGTTTATAACCATTCAAATGCCTCTGAAATAGATCTAACAGTGTTTGTTCATGAGTACCCTGTTTCTGTCATTTCTCATGAATAGTGGTATAGTCATGACATCCATAAAATGGAGAGGGTTGCATGAAGGCATGAGTGCACTTAGGTAAAGCTCTGTCTTCTTGAGGATAAATTATTTGCCATATCATTCTGAAATGTTATGTAATAAGAAGGCATTGTTCTTGCAGTGATATTTCTGCCACTGGCAGTTGTCTAGCCAAATGCTTTAACTGCTGACAGCCTGTGCAACCCAGCTTGTCATGCTGTTCATAAAACGTGTTCTTCTCTTTCTTGTGAGAGAGGCTGAGCAGTTCTTTGTGAAGTTGTATTTTCCTTCTTATACATTTTGTGAGCTCAGTAGTGTTCCCACTAAGGACATTCTGCACTTCTCCTGTGTAGGGTATGACAGTGGTGCCAATGATGAGAACATCATCATGGTTTCTCCTGTTATTCTGAACAATTGGAGATTTTACGTTGGTCTTACACAACTTGTTGCAGCTTGCTTGCAGCTTCTGGTTTGATTTTTCCAGAGTGTGCAATTTTTTTTGAACTAAGATATTTCCAGATTTACTAAAAGAGACGTTTGTTAACACTTTGTTAATAACTATAACTTCCAGTCTAATGCATATTTGCTTGTTTTGGCTTAGACTTCCTGTATAGTATGGTCATGAGTACTCTAATGGGGGAAGTGACTCAGAAGCTTGTTGTATCAATTGCTCAGGATAAGCACATAAAATACATGGCATATTTTAATCAGAGATTTAACTGAATTGTTTCCACTGATTATATAATAGCTATTAAAAACCTAGATTAATTCAGGGTTAGCGTTAAAGTAAAAAGAATCTGCTGATGAAATAATCAGTTACTTGCAGTCATTCTTGGAAGAAGGGATTTGACTGGTTGATTTCTGAACTGCAGTGTTAATTGTGATGCCAGCTACTTTGACGTGCACTGTTAGCTTGTGTTTCTATTCCTTTGCAATACACAGCCTGCAGGAGTCTAAGGCATATGATAGTTAATGAAGGATGACAAACTGAGTAAACATAACCATAAAACCAACAAAACAAACCTGAAACAGATGAAAGACATTTCCATCGAAAATGTACGTAATCAAACTAAACATAAAGAAACTTTATTTCTGATGGGAGCAAAAGCCTTCTGCATGTCCTTTGTGGAGGGCAGCGCCAACTAAATATTATAATCAATGCCAAGCCCCTGTGATGTTGGAGGAAAGTGAAAGGTCCCCATTACCTTTCATAAAAAAGGCAAATGGCAATTCCAATATATAAAAGCCATTAAGATTCTTCGGTACTTTTCCATTAAACCCCTACCACTTCGCGCTGATGTTTTTTGGCGGTATTTCGGCCACACAACTTGATCTGGACAAGGTTTTCTGCAGCACAAGTACTCCACTACATACACGTGTTTTTTGTGGAAAGCAGCAGTGTGTGTGGAAGGAGTAAGTATACTATGCCTGTTGACAAACCAACCCCCTTTCTTTCTTGTCTTCATTCCGATGTGAGTACAACAGTACATCATGTACTGCACATCCTCAGCTTTCCAACGCACAAGTCACATCTCCTCTACAGTCACTTGACAGCAACAGAAAAACTTTCTCATATAGCTCTACACTTTTAACAACTGCAATAGTCACAAAACACTACAGATTTTATTTTCACATTTCATCACTGCTGTGATTCACCACTGACACACTTAAAGGAGGTTGCGGTGCATTAATGCCTTCACCTAATATATATCTCGTACAACAACCAGCTTCTCGGGATTAACCACACTTTCATCACAAATCATACATACCAAAGTCACACAAATGACTTCAAAACATTACACTTTGTTCAGTTCTCTCCAGTCTTTGTTAAGCTTTAAAACTGGGGTTAGTGACCTAAACTATGACTCCTTATACTACACATGACTGTTGGCAAACTCAAGCTGTACAAATGTATTATTTGCATGATACTGACTGGAAGTGTTTTGCCAAGTCATTCAGCACATTAGCGTGAGTCACAGTACAGCTTATAATAAAATACAAGTAAACAGAATTAAAAAAATATATATGTTTCTCTTTTTGCCACCATACCTCTATAAACCATTACTTTGAGACCAACCCAATTACTTTGTTCTTCACACCAGCGAAGTGGTAGGAGTTTATCGGAAAAGTACCGATTCTTCTGTTCCTTAAAAAGGACAGCATATGGCAAGATTTCAGTGTACTCCCTCAACTCTGGAAAAGGGGAAGGAGAGAAGGGAACAAACGAGTGAATGAGTGTTAGGACAAATGTAAGTAGCAAAGAAGATGGGGAGGGGGCAAGGGAGACAAAAAATAAGAACAATGCAGTAATATTCTTCTTCAGTAATTTTAAAAATTGGATCACCTAAATTTATAATAAGTTTAGAATTAGTCAAGTAACCTTGCCTTTCCACTCATTGGAAAGCTCCTAAATATTTAATTTAAAAATCACATTTGACCATAGACTTCCCTGTAGCGTATGTGAGTATTAGTGTGTGAGGTAGGGAGTTCCCCAAAATACTTAGTAAGATAAACTATTAATGTTTACTGATATACAGGCTACTTTATTTTACAGGGTATTATTATTATTATTATGATTATTATTAATATCATTATTATTATTATCATCATCAACATGGATGTCATGAGGTCAGCCCTGTTATTAAATACACAAGGTACTATGTAATATAGTTTCACAAAAGGGACTGGAAAAAGGAAAAGAATGGAAGGGTGAGCAATAAGAGCTAACAGGTCTGCAATATAGTAGTTTTTATGCAGTGTACACACACACGCACGTATGCACACGCACACAGGTACACACACACAGGCATACACACACAGGCACACAAATGCACACACACATACACACAGACCTGCACATCTACACAGGTACACACACACACACACACACACACACACACACACACACACACACACACACACACACACACACGCACACACACACATACACACACACCCATCCACGCATGTACACACACACAGACTCACAAATGCACAGATACACACACACACACACACACACACACACACACACACACACACACACACACACGCACACACACATACACACACACCCATCCACGCATGTACACACACACAGACTCACAAATGCACAAATACAGATGCACACACACACACACACACACACACACACACACACACACACGCACACAAATACACACACACACATATATGCACACACACTGGCACACAAATACACACACACATATATATATATGCACACACAGGCACACAAATACACACACACAAATATACAGTCTCTCTTTCACTCCTTCTCACATAAGGTATCATTTGCTTCTTCTGCATCTTATTTATGTTAATTAAAACTGATACAAAGATCAGAGGATCAGTGCAGGGATAATTGCTTTTGGGAGTATTTTTGCTACTTGATCTGATTATGCAAACAACTATTTAGACAATATACTATGACCTGCTCACATCTCTACCTCTGTGAAGGAAATTGTATTCCTATGTGCATCTTAATTTAATGGCAAAATGTAAACTAAGACTTAACTGTCTTGGGGACACTGCATGCTTTTGCTTAGAGTTTAACAAATAACTGTCTAGATCATGGGTCATATATCATCATTAGGAATGACTTTGTAGCAGGAAGCTTCATGTGCAATTGCAAAGTGGGTATTACGCTTCTACATTTGCAGGTTTAGTATCAGCATCCCTTAAAGTAGCATGGTCTGAAAATGTAACTGGCCACAAATATGACTGCCCTTTGAAGCTTGAAGACAATGCAGCAATCTTGAATTTTCTTAGGTAATTATCATAAATTAATACTGAATTGTTTTTCACCTTTATTTGTCTATGTATACACACACACACACACACACATACAATATATATATATATATATATATATATATATATATATATATATATATATATAAATATATATATATAAATATAAATATATATATATATACACACACACACACACACACACACACACACATATATAGGTTTACTATCATAATCACAAAACCACTTCCACTGAGTGGTCACGATGTCAAACAAAAATAGTTAAAAGCACAGCACCGAACAGGCACAACACCGAAACCGGTAATGTCGACCCGTCTAAATGCAACAAAGTCAACATTACCCAGAATACCTTCCCTCCCAGTCAATTCCAACTAACATTTCCCCTGGAGCCCCCCATGTGAGGGGCTGCACCCCCCACACCCCCTACTACTTATATATACAAACTCAGAGATCGCACTACAGTGAGGAGATGGGTACATTTCCCTATCCCCACTGTACTGCTATCCCAATGCAGAACATCGACCTCACAACAGCGAATGCACACTAGCATTCCCTGTTGTGGTTTCGACCATTTTCGGTTTAGCCTTCCATGAACTGAGAAACTTGCCTTTCGACTATCCCAGTTTGACAGAATGCCATCCGACATGACAGTAAACCATACATATACATATATATATATATATATATATATATATATATATATATATACACATATATATATATATATATATATATATATATATATATAGAGGTATAGATATATATAGATATAGATAGATAAAGATATATGGATATACAGTGATGGGAGTAATATATTACAATTTCTAGTAACTAGTAATATAACTAACACACCTCAAAAAACAAACGCTGCAGTATAACAAACTTCACCAAAGATAGCAGCCACACCATATTTGGCTATATGCCAACAATGTCCAGCGTTTTACGTTGGCAAAACCAAAAGGTTATTTTCTAGGCGCATTTATGAGCACATCTATGACATCTCTAAGTGCAAAATTACTAGTGCCCTGTATAAGCACACTACTTTATGTAACAATGCCAAGTTTTTGTTTTTTGTTTTGGATGTGGTTCCTAAAGACATTAGGGGGGGTCCCTGGGAGGCACGTTTGGCCCATAAAGAAACCTATTGGCAGATTTTGTTGGAGGCCAATAGACCCCCTGGCCTTAACGAATCCATTTCCATTGTTCCTTTTTTAAAAATCAAGGCACATTACATTTAATTTATAGTGTTTAAGTAGTTTTTACATGCATTATTTGTACAATTTATTTTTAGATTTATATTAGCAAATGAATATAGTTATGCATTTATGTTCTTAGTTTAGTGCTTCTGTAGTTTAGGATGTACCAGTTATATTTTAATGTATTGGTATCCACATTTGTTGGAATATGTGATTTTATGTGGCTTTTTGCTTTAAATGTTTAATTAATGATTTGTTAATTTATTAATTAGTGGTTTGCTATAGTATTTAAACTTGTTGAATGTAGGATTTGTTGTATCTGATGAAGTCTTTTATATCGACGAAAACGTGTGTGGAGTGTACTTCTGCAATATTTTTGACACGTTAATAAACCTGGTTGGATTTTTGCCTGATTGTGAGCCTTATTGCCTAAACTACTGGACTGGTGTGGCTGCTATCTTTGGTGAAGTAAATAATTAACTAGTTACTATTCAAAATAGTAATGAAGTAATAGTATTATATTACTTTTTTAGTGACTAGTGACTTAAATGCATGTTACTTTTAAGTTAATTTTGCTTAAACCAGTGGTTCTCAAAGTGGGTGATATAAGCCCTAAAGATCATTTGAAAACTTCCGATGGCTGGATATTATGGAGAGTAATCAGATGTTAGGAGGTAATAGAGACTTTGAAGGGGTAATTTGGATAAAAAATTACAACATAATGTCGGCACTGCCCATAGCACTTACCATTCATAATAGATCATTAGAATTAGTCTGGAGCAAAATTTACTTCATTTTTTTAGCACTGCAAGTAGGTAAAAGCTAATGACGACCAGACTCAGACCCTGCCCTGGTACTGTGGGACTCTCACCCACTAAAACACCCCCAAAAACACCCCCAAACACTGGGACAATTCTAGCCTGCTAGAAATCATACCCTTACCTTGCCATATCATAAATGGCATTGGTTCTCCATACTGACATCAATCACAATCAAACACACCACTCATTGGTTTAACACCCAATGCTGCAACCCACTGCACCAAGTGGGACTCTTTGGGTGGATCTATGATAAACCAACTTTTATCTTGACAATTTTTTGTTATGTCCTATTTAAAATTCTTTTTGGATTTCGATTTTTAGTTGCTGAAAATAGACAAAATGTGATATGTTTTTATAGGTCTTGTGCTGCTGGCTATGTATGGTTTGGTTTAATTACTATATGTGACTCTCTAGCTATAAAGACTAGTCTTCTTCTTTTGTCTGCTCCCATTAGGATTAGCAGATCATCGGTCCACAGAACAAGTGGCAGTAGAGGTTTACGGTGTTGGGTTGCCAGCCCGGCACTCAACCTTCCTGTGAATGCACACGCACATACACACTCACACCTAGGGACAGTTTAGAATGTCCAATCCTCTTGCAGCATGTCTTGGGAATGTGGGAGAAAACTGACGCAAACACAGGGAAGACATGGATCCTTCCCACAAAAGGCACCCCAGCCAAGAATCAAACCAAAAAAACTCTTGCTGTGAGGTGACAATGCTAACCGCTGTACCACTGTGCCACCCAGATATACAGACTAGTTTGCTGGAGTTTTTCAACTGTTAAATGCTATTTATCATTACTGTGAGATTGTGTATACAACTTTAACAATACACTTATGTGCATGTGCTTACTTGTGTGAGTAAATATCAATATTATAATTTATAAACTATATTTATGTAAAAGTAACATGCTACTTTAGTTAGTAACTAGTAATAGTAATTTAGTATTTTTTAGAAAAGTAATAAGTAATGGTAATATATTTTTCCATTGAAAAGTAACTAGTAATAGTAACTTATTACTTTTATAAGTAACTAGCACAACACTGTAGATATATATCGACATACTAGCTTTCCCTTCAAATTGCTGTTGAGAATACAACTTTTGCTCTCCCAACCACCAATAGCTTCATTTAAATACCACACCTTAAGAGTGTTACATGTTAACTCTCTTCTGCCTATTGACTGTAAAATTCTCTTCTGAAATTTTTGTTTTGAAAGCTTGCATTGTTGGATACTGAGCTTCTAATAAGGTAAAAAAATACACCTAAAGAAATGCTGGAACCTGTTCTTCTTGGCAAGACAGAGCTGGAGGATGGGTGCAACTGTATTTGTGCCCAGAGTAGGGACAGCGATTTCCCAGAGCAAAAGCCAAGTTGAGATGCTGGATAAAGACTATACCAAGAACTAGACTGTAAGTGATATACAATGTTTGCAACTACAGTTGTTTCAATGGTGTCTGTGATGTATAATGTTTGCAACTAAAGCGGTGTCATTTTGTTTGTTTTTCATTTATATAAATGTAAGATTGCCTATATAATAAGAAGGCATTGTTCTTGCAGTGATATTTCTGCCACTGGCAGTTGTCTAGCCAAATGCTTTAACTGCTGACAGCCTGTGCAACCCAGCTTGTCATGCTGTTCATAAAACGTGTTCTTCTCTTTCTTGTGAGAGAGGCTGAGCAGTTCTTTGTGAAGTTGTATTTTCCTTCTTATACATTTTGTGAGCTCAGTAGTGTTCCCACTAAGGACATTCTGCACTTCTCCTGTGTAGGGTATGACAGTGGTGCCAATGATGAGAACATCATCATGGTTTCTCCTGTTATTCTGAACAATTGGAGATTTTACGTTGGTCTTACACAACTTGTTGCAGCTTGCTTGCAGCTTCTGGTTTGATTTTTCCAGAGTGTGCAATTTTTTTTGAACTAAGATATTTCCAGATTTACTAAAAGAGACGTTTGTTAACACTTTGTTAATAACTATAACTTCCAGTCTAATGCATATTTGCTTGTTTTGGCTTAGACTTCCTGTATAGTATGGTCATGAGTACTCTAATGGGGGAAGTGACTCAGAAGCTTGTTGTATCAATTGCTCAGGATAAGCACATAAAATACATGGCATATTTTAATCAGAGATTTAACTGAATTGTTTCCACTGATTATATAATAGCTATTAAAAACCTAGATTAATTCAGGGTTAGCGTTAAAGTAAAAGAATCTGCTGATGAAATAATCAGTTACTTGCAGTCATTCTTGGAAGAAGGGATTTGACTGGTTGATTTCTGAACTGCAGTGTTAATTGTGATGCCAGCTACTTTGACGTGCACTGTTAGCTTGTGTTTCTATTCCTTTGCAATACACAGCCTGCAGGAGTCTAAGGCATATGATAGTTAATGAAGGATGACAAACTGAGTAAACATAACCATAAAACCAACAAAACAAACCTGAAACAGATGAAAGACATTTCCATCGAAAATGTACGTAATCAAACTAAACATAAAGAAACTTTATTTCTGATGGGAGCAAAAGCCTTCTGCATGTCCTTTGTGGAGGGCAGCGCCAACTAAATATTATAATCAATGCCAAGCCCCTGTGATGTTGGAGGAAAGTGAAAGGTCCCCATTACCTTTCATAAAAAAGGCAAATGGCAATTCCAATATATAAAAGCCATTAAGATTCTTCGGTACTTTTCCATTAAACCCCTACCACTTCGCGCTGATGTTTTTTGGCGGTATTTCGGCCACACAACTTGATCTGGACAAGGTTTTCTGCAGCACAAGTACTCCACTACATACACGTGTTTTTTGTGGAAAGCAGCAGTGTGTGTGGAAGGAGTAAGTATACTATGCCTGTTGACAAACCAACCCCCTTTCTTTCTTGTCTTCATTCCGATGTGAGTACAACAGTACATCATGTACTGCACATCCTCAGCTTTCCAACGCACAAGTCACATCTCCTCTACAGTCACTTGACAGCAACAGAAAAACTTTCTCATATAGCTCTACACTTTTAACAACTGCAATAGTCACAAAACACTACAGATTTTATTTTCACATTTCATCACTGCTGTGATTCACCACTGACACACTTAAAGGAGGTTGCGGTGCATTAATGCCTTCACCTAATATATATCTCGTACAACAACCAGCTTCTCGGGATTAACCACACTTTCATCACAAATCATACATACCAAAGTCACACAAATGACTTCAAAACATTACACTTTGTTCAGTTCTCTCCAGTCTTTGTTAAGCTTTAAAACTGGGGTTAGTGACCTAAACTATGACTCCTTATACTACACATGACTGTTGGCAAACTCAAGCTGTACAAATGTATTATTTGCATGATACTGACTGGAAGTGTTTTGCCAAGTCATTCAGCACATTAGCGTGAGTCACAGTACAGCTTATAATAAAATACAAGTAAACAGAATTAAAAAAATATATATGTTTCTCTTTTTGCCACCATACCTCTATAAACCATTACTTTGAGACCAACCCAATTACTTTGTTCTTCACACCAGCGCGAAGTGGTAGGAGTTTATCGGAAAAGTACCGATTCTTCTGTTCCTTAAAAAGGACAGCATATGGCAAGATTTCAGTGTACTCCCTCAACTCTGGAAAAGGGGAAGGAGAGAAGGGAACAAACGAGTGAATGAGTGTTAGGACAAATGTAAGTAGCAAAGAAGATGGGGAGGGGGCAAGGGAGACAAAAAATAAGAACAATGCAGTAATATTCTTCTTCAGTAATTTTAAAAATTGGATCACCTAAATTTATAATAAGTTTAGAATTAGTCAAGTAACCTTGCCTTTCCACTCATTGGAAAGCTCCTAAATATTTAATTTAAAAATCACAAGTATTTGACCATAGACTTCCCTGTAGCGTATGTGAGTATTAGTGTGTGAGGTAGGGAGTTCCCCAAAATACTTAGTAAGATAAACTATTAATGTTTACTGATATACAGGCTACTTTATTTTACAGGGTATTATTATTATTATTATGATTATTATTAATATCATTATTATTATTATCATCATCAACATGGATGTCATGAGGTCAGCCCTGTTATTAAATACACAAGGTACTATGTAATATAGTTTCACAAAAGGGACTGGAAAAAGGAAAAGAATGGAAGGGTGAGCAATAAGAGCTAACAGGTCTGCAATATAGTAGTTTTTATGCAGTGTACACACACACGCACGTATGCACACGCACACAGGTACACACACACAGACATACACACACAGGCACACAAATGCACACACACATACACACAGACCTGCACATCTACACAGGTACACACACACACACACACACACACACACACACACACACACACACACACACACACACACACACACACACACACACACACACACACACACACACACACCCATCCACGCATGTACACACACACAGACTCACAAATGCACAGATACACACACACACACACACACACACACACACACACACACACACACACACACACACACACACACACCCATCCACGCATGTACACACACACAGACTCACAAATGCACAAATACAGATGCACACACACACACACACACACACACACACACACACACACACACACACACGCACACAAATACACACACACACATATATGCACACACACTGGCACACAAATACACACACACATATATATATATGCACACACAGGCACACAAATACACACACACAAATATACAGTCTCTCTTTCACTCCTTCTCACATAAGGTATCATTTGCTTCTTCTGCATCTTATTTATGTTAATTAAAACTGATACAAAGATCAGAGGATCAGTGCAGGGATAATTGCTTTTGGGAGTATTTTTGCTACTTGATCTGATTATGCAAACAACTATTTAGACAATATACTATGACCTGCTCACATCTCTACCTCTGTGAAGGAAATTGTATTCCTATGTGCATCTTAATTTAATGGCAAAATGTAAACTAAGACTTAACTGTCTTGGGGACACTGCATGCTTTTGCTTAGAGTTTAACAAATAACTGTCTAGATCATGGGTCATATATCATCATTAGGAATGACTTTGTAGCAGGAAGCTTCATGTGCAATTGCAAAGTGGGTATTACGCTTCTACATTTGCAGGTTTAGTATCAGCATCCCTTAAAGTAGCATGGTCTGAAAATGTAACTGGCCACAAATATGACTGCCCTTTGAAGCTTGAAGACAATGCAGCAATCTTGAATTTTCTTAGGTAATTATCATAAATTAATACTGAATTGTTTTTCACCTTTATTTGTCTATGTATACACACACACACACACACACATACAATATATATATATATATATATATATATATATATATATATATATATATAAATATATATGTATAAATATAAATATATATATATATACACACACACACAGACACACACACACACACATATATAGGTTTACTATCATAATCACAACACCACTTCCACTGAGTGGTCACGATGTCAAACAAAATAGTTAAAAGCACAGCACCGAACAGGCACAACACCGAAACCGGTAATGTCGACCCGTCTAAATGCAACAAAATCAACATTACCCAGAATACCTTCCCTCCCAGTCAATTCCAACTAACATTTCCCCTGGAGCCCCCCATGTGAGGGGCTGCACCCCCCACACCCCCTACTACTTATATATACAAACTCAGAGATCGCACTACAGTGAGGAGATGGGTACATTTCCCTATCCCCACTGTACTGCTATCCCAATGCAGAACATCGACCTCACAACAGCGAATGCACACTAGCATTCCCTGTTGTGGTTTCGACCATTTTCGGTTTAGCCTTCCATGAACTGAGAAACTTGCCTTTCGACTATCCCAGTTTGACAGAATGCCATCCGACATGACAGTAAACCATACATATACATATATATATATATATATATATATATATATATATATATATATATACACATATATATATATATATATATATATATATATATATATATATAGAGGTATAGATATATATAGATATAGATAGATAAAGATATATGGATATACAGTGATGGGAGTAATATATTACAATTTCTAGTAACTAGTAATATAACTAACACACCTCAAAAAACAAACGCTGCAGTATAACAAACTTCACCAAAGATAGCAGCCACACCATATTTGGCTATATGCCAACAATGTCCAGCGTTTTACGTTGGCAAAACCAAAAGGTTATTTTCTAGGCGCATTTATGAGCACATCTATGACATCTCTAAGTGCAAAATTACTAGTGCCCTGTATAAGCACACTACTTTATGTAACAATGCCAAGTTTTTGTTTTTTGTTTTGGATGTGGTTCCTAAAGACATTAGGGGGGGTCCCTGGGAGGCACGTTTGGCCCATAAAGAAACCTATTGGCAGATTTTGTTGGAGGCCAATAGACCCCCTGGCCTTAACGAATCCATTTCCATTGTTCCTTTTTAAAAATCAAGGCACATTACATTTAATTTATAGTGTTTAAGTAGTTTTACATGCATTATTTGTACAATTTATTTTTAGATTTATATTAGCAAATGAATATAGTTATGCATTTATGTTCTTAGTTTAGTGCTTCTGTAGTTTAGGATGTACCAGTTATATTTTAATGTATTGGTATCCACATTTGTTGGAATATGTGATTTTATGTGGCTTTTTGCTTTAAATGTTTAATTAATGATTTGTTAATTTATTAATTAGTGGTTTGCTATAGTATTTAAACTTGTTGAATGTAGGATTTGTTGTATCTGATGAAGTCTTTTATATCGACGAAAACGTGTGTGGAGTGTACTTCTGCAATATTTTTGACACGTTAATAAACCTGGTTGGATTTTTGCCTGATTGTGAGCCTTATTGCCTAAACTACTGGACTGGTGTGGCTGCTATCTTTGGTGAAGTTAGTAATATAACTAGTTACTTTTTCAAAATAGTAATGAAGTAATAGTATTATATTACTTTTTTAGTGACTAGTGACTTAAATGCATGTTACTTTTAAGTTAATTTTGCTTAAACCAGTGGTTCTCAAAGTGGGTGATATCGCCCCTAAAGATCATTTGAAAACTTCCGATGGCGCTGGATATTATGGAGAGTAATCAGATGTTAGGAGGTAATAGAGACTTTGAAGGGGTAATTTGGATAAAAAATTACAACATAATGTCGGCACTGCCCATAGCACTTACCATTCATAATAGATCATTAGAATTAGTCTGGAGCAAAATTTACTTCATTTTTTTAGCACTGCAAGTAGGTAAAAGCTAATGACGACCAGACTCAGACCCTGCCCTGGTACTGTGGGACTCTCACCCACTAAAACACCCCCAAAAACACCCCCAAACACTGGGACAATTCTAGCCTGCTAGAAATCATACCCTTACCTTGCCATATCATAAATGGCATTGGTTCTCCATACTGACATCAATCACAATCAAACACACCACTCATTGGTTTAACACCCAATGCTGCAACCCACTGCACCAAGTGGGACTCTTTGGGTGGATCTATGATAAACCAACTTTTATCTTGACAATTTTTTGTTATGTCCTATTTAAAATTCTTTTTGGATTTCGATTTTTAGTTGCTGAAAATAGACAAAATGTGATATGTTTTTATAGGTCTTGTGCTGCTGGCTATGTATGGTTTGGTTTAATTACTATATGTGACTCTCTAGCTATAAAGACTAGTCTTCTTCTTTTGTCTGCTCCCATTAGGATTAGCAGATCATCGGTCCACAGAACAAGTGGCAGTAGAGGTTTACGGTGTTGGGTTGCCAGCCCGGCACTCAACCTTCCTGTGAATGCACACGCACATACACACTCACACCTAGGGACAGTTTAGAATGTCCAATCCTCTTGCAGCATGTCTTGGGAATGTGGGAGAAAACTGACGCAAACACAGGAAGACATGGATCCTTCCACAAAAGGCACCCCAGCCAAGAATCAAACCAAAAAAACTCTTGCTGTGAGGTGACAATGCTAACCGCTGTACCACTGTGCCACCCAGATATACAGACTAGTTTGCTGGAGTTTTTCAACTGTTAAATGCTATTTATCATTACTGTGAGATTGTGTATACAACTTTAACAATACACTTATGTGCATGTGCTTACTTGTGTGAGTAAATATCAATATTATAATTTATAAACTATATTTATGTAAAAGTAACATGCTACTTTAGTTAGTAACTAGTAATAGTAATTTAGTATTTTTTAGAAAAGTAATAAGTAATGGTAATATATTTTTTCCATTGAAAAGTAACTAGTAATAGTAACTTATTACTTTTATAAGTAACTAGCACAACACTGTAGATATATATCGACATACTAGCTTTCCCTTCAAATTGCTGTTGAGAATACAACTTTTGCTCTCCCAACCACCAATAGCTTCATTTAAATACCACACCTTAAGAGTGTTACATGTTAACTCTCTTCTGCCTATTGACTGTAAAATTCTCTTCTGAAATTTTTGTTTTGAAAGCTTGCATTGTTGGATACTGAGCTTCTAATAAGGTAAAAAAATACACCTAAAGAAATGCTGGAACCTGTTCTTCTTGGCAAGACAGAGCTGGAGGATGGGTGCAACTGTATTTGTGCCCAGAGTAGGGACAGCGATTTCCCAGAGCAAAAGCCAAGTTGAGATGCTGGATAAAGACTATACCAAGAACTAGACTGTAAGTGATATACAATGTTTGCAACTACAGTTGTTTCAATGGTGTCTGTGATGTATAATGTTTGCAACTAAAGCGGTGTCATTTTGTTTGTTTTTCATTTATATAAATGTAAGATTGCCTATATCATGTGCGATAATTTAATAAAGATGTTTATTAAAAAAAGACTCTACCAAGTACACTGGGTGGATGAAGGCAGAAGTGAAAAATGGCCTTTAGCCTGAGCTCTGGAAGATGCATTATTATGGTGAATAAACAAGAGCTTCATTGGATTACACAAGGCAACCAAACAAATACATTTAAGTAAATATATTCTTAGCAGCAAATTAAAACAACCAGTTCATTCAGTTATACCCTAATAATTACTGGAACAACTAATAAAAAGCTAAAAGGTTAAAAGCCTAAATACACAAATGTTATACATGTCAGTCTAAAATTAAAACAGAATTTTTCAGTTTATGTCTTGATTCAAACCCATTGCTGTAGCTGTGTATGCTTTAATTTTAAAAAAGATTCTTGTCATTCAAAAATATTTTATATTCTTATTATATATCTTAATATATATATATATATATATATATATATATATATATATATGGGTTCACTTCAGATGATCGAGTTACCAAAAACTCGAAACCCATATGGCCAAGACCATATGATCGAGTTTTTGGAAACTCGAAAAACTAAAGTGAATTAAAAAAAAAACATAGACAACACTAAAACATTTCTGCAGGGGGGCAAGCACCCCTGCACCCCCCCACACCATCTCTTACTGATATATGTGAACTCCAAGATCGCAGTACAGCGAAGACATCGGAAACCACCCTTTCTGTGCATCTGCATACAGCGCGGAATGGGAGCTTTCCCTTTTCTTCACTGTAGTGCGATCTCGGAGTTGGTATATTTATATGGGGGGGTTTGGGGGGTGCAGGGGGGCTTGCCTCTCTGCAGAAACATTGTTTTAGTGTTGTCTGTATTTTTTTTTTTTTATTCACTTTAGATTTTCGAGTTTCCAAAAACTCGATCATATGATCTCGGCCATATGGTTTTTGAGTTTTTGGTAACTTGATCATCTAAAGTGAATTTTATAGGGTCTACTTTCATTCACTGAAAACTCATTTCACTGAATTTCAAAACACTCACATCAAATCGCTGAAAGCTCAAATCACTAAAAACTCATTTCACTGAATAACATTTCACTGAGTGTAAGTACTGTTCATAGGTTCATAGGTGTGTACTAGGCTAATGGCCCTGGAGCCTTTACAAGCCTAGCTCATAGAAGTGCCCTGGCATCATGCCACCCGATATTAGTTCCCAGTGCTTTTATCAAGTAGAGCCATTGGAGTGATCCCCAGGGTGAACTTTCTATTACCCATCCACTCATCAAGATTTCTCTTGAAGAGATACTTATTTGCCCAACAGTACTTATATTCAGTGAAATGTGATTCAGTGAAATGAGTTTTCAGTGATTTCTTGAGGGTGAACTGAAATTCAGTGAAATGAGTTTTCAATGAATGAAAGTAGACCCATATATATATATATATATATATATATATATATATATATATATATATATATGTGTGTGTGTGTGTGTGAGTGTGTTTGTGATGATGTACTTTGTAATATTAAAGCAGAAATAAATTGAATGGCAAAACCTTGATCCAAAAGTATTAAAACTCAAAATAGTGAAAAAAGGAAACAAATCATGATTTTTTTATCAGGGGGCAAGCCTCCCCTGCATCCTCTGATAATTATGTATACCAACTGTGAGATTGTAGAACAGAAGGGAAAAGGAAAATTCCCTGATCTGCACTGTACCATGATCTCACAATAAAAGAAATGCCAACAGAAACTATCAAATGAGTTGTGTTTACTTCTGCTGGCTGTGAAAATGATTGATATTATGAACATTCAATTATATAGAGTGTTTGCATACATACATATAGATATGTGTGTGTGTGCAATTATATATATATATATATATATATATATATATATATACATATATATATATACACACATATATATATATATGTGTGTGTGTGTGTGTGTGTGTGTATATATATATATATATATGTATATATATATGTGTGTGTGTGTGTGTGTGTGTGTGTGTGTGTGTGTGTGGATTTACTTACTTTTGTCGAATGGCACTAATGTCAACTTTCATAATGTCACACCATATGATCAACATTATGCATGTCAACAAGCTACTACATATGCACTGAACATCAGTCTCAGTGTATACAAAAAGTTTATAATAAAAGCTAAAAGAAAACATGACCCCTATACCCCCTGCAAATAATATATTCTAACTCCAAGATCACACAGTTCTCAAGGAAAGGGTAAATCCCCCAACCCTGAAAATCATCTGAGCTGCTACTTTTGTCAACAGGAGTCAAACAAATTGTGTCAACTAAACAGATGTCAGCTAAAGCACCATTCAACAAATGTAGCAGCTTATATATATATATATATATATATATATATATATATATATATATATATATATATATATAGGTCCAGTTCACATGACTGAAAGCTCAAAATACTGAAATTCATTTGACTGACTCCACAATCCCGAATGCTCAAAATACTTAAAACTCCTTTAACTGAATTTCAGAATACTGAAAGCTTTCCTCAGTTCTAGCATCCCAATACTCCCAAATGCACCGTTCATGACCCTAAGCCACACAATGTCCACTTTTCACAATATCTTCATGAATGTAGCAACTCATGTTTGAAACCCAGACATGCATGTTTCATTACTATCTCAAAAGCATTTTTTTTTGCCTTTAGTTGGAATTCTATGTCTTATGTTATATGAGCTAGTCGCTTTAAATATTAAATATGTACAACCTCAGAAGCTCTCGGGATATATGCATGTTATGTCACAGGTATTACTGCATGCCTAGAAGCTATCATACATGTGCCCTCTCTGTACAGTGCATATACTCCCACAAATATTACTGCATGCCTGGGAGCTATCATATGTGTACCATTTCTGTGCTATCATACATGTGCCATCCCTGTGCTATTATACTTGTGATATTTCTGCACTGTACATACAACAATCCCACAGATATCACTGTATGCCTAGGAACTACCATGTGCATGCTATCCCTTCACTGAGCATGCACTACCACAGATATTACTGCATGCCTAGGAGCTATCATATGTGTGCTATTTGTGTACTATCCTACATGTCATATCTCTGCACTATGGATGCAACACTCCCACAAATATTAATTCATGCCTAGAACTACCATGTGTGTGTGTGTGTGTGTGTGTGTGTGTGTGTGCGTGTGCCATCCCTACACTGTACATACATTTCCATTGGTATTGCTGCATTCTTAGGAGCTATCATATGTGTGTGCTGTCATACATGATCCCTTCATGTATACACATCCACAGATATTTCTGCATACCTAGGAGCTACCAGGCATGTGTCCTGTCTGTGCTATGCACTGAATCCCACAGTTATTACTGAATGAATAGGAACTGTCATAGATGTGCCTTCTCTGTAATGTGCAAAGTAATGCATGTAATATTCCTTGCATAATATATACTTGTAAAATATTCTGACAGGCTGAAAATCACAGGCATCTTATCTTCATAAACATGCAAACATTCAGACAAGCTGGTATACAACATGCAAAGCCATTATGAGTTAACATCCTGTATGAATTACTACTAAATGAGACGGAATGCTCATTTTAGCCTGGTATTTAAGAATCCTGCTAGTTTACTAGTTATTTATTTTTATTTTATTTATTCTTTGCTGAGCAGGTTAATCTCACTAGGCCAGTGGCACCTTTTAACTGTGTGGTAAGTGAAAGCACGCTTCTCCGATTCTGAATCACTGCAGTGTCATACACGGTCCTCTTGTGGTTCGTAATCAGAGGTTAAAACATTCCTATCTGTATTCTTACACTATAACTTCAAGGAGTTAAGCATGTATATTAAATGTTAAATAATAAATCATGAGAAGATGAGATGTATTACGAGTTATCCTTACTCAATGTTACTTATTCACAAGTGACCAATCCATGTGCTGATTTTGTTTTCTTTTTTGTATTATCATATTATTCTCTTTTTTTTTTTCTGCAGAAACTAGTCCCGCTAAGACTCCATATATTTACTTTTTAAATGTAAATAACATAAGAAATGCAGCTTCACCACATGCCTGAGCTCTAGGTGTGCTTCTTGAATTATTTTGAAATTTGTTAGAACAGCATTTTTTTTCACATTGTTAGCTGACCCATTGATATTTATCCTTCTGTTGTTTTCTACATTACAATATGGGATAGAAGTCCATTTCCTTAAACAGCCTCTTACTTGACTACAGGTGTCGATTGGCACTGGTATCTAAATTTGTTCTTGAGTTAATGCTCCTCAATCTTTGGCCTGCCAAATCTGTAGCTTGATCACTGGTTTCTTACCAACTGTAAGAAAGGAATTTACTGACGTCGATGACTTCTGATCAGTATTACTTCTGTTCTTCTTGAAATGCTCTCACACATTACCAGCCAACGATCTTCTGCAGCATTTAGACCTGGGTCAGACTAAATGAACAAATCAGGTCTGGGAACTGAGATTGATCACTGTCAGTAGCAATACACCAACCAGAATGCCACAGAGCAGTATACATTTCATGATGTCACTTCACCCATTCAGTCTTCAGAAAGAAAGAAATTGCATTTATATGAAATACTCACTGGGTAGCTGCAGTGCCTCTTTATTGGTGCAGCTGCACTTTGTGATTCATCCTGGAGTGAATAGAGTTAATCTGGCAGATCTGAGATGTTGTTAGAAATATAAAAGCATGAGAGACACAAAAGTGCTATGCTGAATGATGAGATGAGTGTACAGTAAATACATGTGTTCAGAAATTGCTACTAAATCAACTAATTATTAGATTCACAGTCAGCATCCCTTTCAGCAGGTTACTGTTCTTGATCCAAGCCTAATATTCTTGACCTGAGCTACAAACCTTACAAGGGCAGAGGTAGCAGACTGCAAGTGACAGTTGACAATACAAAGGTTTTTGAAGGAATCACTGTACAAATCATTGGTGATACAGTGTCTTCATATTCATTATATCCTTGTGACAGTGTGGTAATACTGAGATGTGACCTGATAAACATACACACATGCACACACACACACACACACACACACACACACACACACACACACACACCTACTGGAATGTTTGTGGTTCATTATCTATAATGAAACACAGGCATGCTGGGGGGGTGCTACATAGCCATTTGTAACAATAGCATGTGTTCTAACAAGACAGTGATATGTACCTGTCTACAGTGTTTCATGTTACACATGGTGCACAAACTGTGTACCTTCCTGAGAGGGTAAAATCTTTGTCTGATGTACTGTGTGAGCAGCATGTTATTGAGCTGAGATGTGTGAACAGCATGTTATTGAGCTGAGATGTGTGAACAGCATGTTATTGAGCTGAGATGTGTGAACAACATGTTCTTGAGCTGAGATGTGTGAGCAGCATGCTGTTGAGCTGAGATGTGTGAGCAGCATGTTATTGAGCTGAGATGTGTGAACAGCATGTTATTGAGCTGAGATGTGTGAGAAGCATGTTATTGAGCTGAGATGTGTGAACAGCATCTTACTGAGCTGAGATGTGTGAGAAGCATGTTATTGAGCTGAGATGTGTGAACAGCATGTTACTGAGCTGAGATGTGTGAGCAGCATGTACTGAGCTGAGATGTGTGAGAAGCATGTTATTGAGCTGAGATGTGTAAGCAGCATGCTGTTGAGCTGAGATGTGTGAGCAGCATGTTATTGAGCTGAGATGTGTGAGCAGCATGTTATTGAGCTGAGATGTGTGAGCAGCATGCTGTTGAACTGAAATGTGTGAGCAGCATGTTATTGAGCAGGTACTCCAAAGCTGTTGGGTGCTTTTTCCCTCCTAAGGCTCTGAAGATGCCTATCATTTATTTCAACATGTTTGCAGAACACAACCATATATAGTGTTCTTTTATCTCTGAAAAACTTCCATAGCGATGCTGTTTTTGATTAAATAGTCAAGAAAACTACCTAATGGGGCTGTGAGGCAGACATTTGAAGATCGGGTACAAAGACCATAAACAATTGTTAAAAGCATTAAAACAACATGAGGGGGGTTATTTAATGACAAGCTAGTACCCGTGCTGTACAATGACTTCACAGACCTGTGCATATGCGATGTATGGTATGCCTTGACCACAGACTATATACTTTAATTTGCATGATGCAAAACGTCTTTAAAAAGCTTCACATTTCTTCTGTTCATTTTTTGACTAGTTGTGTTCCTAAGACACTGTTATGTTATCTTCATCCAGGATTCCAGCTGTTCCTTTTCTTCTGCCTGTCCACAGCTCCTGTCTCCAGGCTGTAGTTATGAATTGTACCATACAAAGCAGAACAGACTATAGCTATCTGCAGTTATATTTTGCTGACATTGTTTCACAGTTACTTGAATTGTATACTGGCTACATTTATATCACCATCAATGTTGCACTTCACTCCCAAACTTTCACCCAGTAAGGATACCAAGGGAGAAGGGGGACAATAACAACCCAAGCAGCAACTGTTTTGATCCTAATTATATTATTTTGCCCACAGAAACAGTGCTGAAAGGTGTATAGTGCTGTCTGCTGGTTTAGTACACATGCAAACTATGTGTAGTAGAGATAATGGAGTTTGTGGCTTGGTGCAAACATATAGTGCCTGGTTTCAGGAGATACTAGGTCTGCATTCACATGGTCATTACTCTGAGTATATGTGGACACCCTAATTATATGTAGCACACCCAACAAAATGTGAACAGAAGCATCTTACACAGTACACCAAAGATGGGGAACAGAACAGCCTTGCATACAAACATGTGTGTGTGTGTGTGTGTGTGTGTGCGTGCGTGCGTGTGTGTGTGTGTGTGTGTGTGTGTGTGTGTGAGTGTGTGTGTGTGTGTGTGTGTGTGTGTGTGTGTGTGTGTACTTGGTACTACACTCTATAAAAATAAATCAGTCTGCTGTAACTGTATTAATAGTCAGAACATACTGCAGGACAGCCAAACGACCACAGGAATGGGTACAGAGCACTAACAGTAGTGTACTAGATTAATTAAAAGCTTACTTAGTTTGGATGTGTATTTTAATCATGCAGAATCAGTTCCAGGTGTATGCACATCATAAGACATGCATCCTTGTTAATACAGCTAATGGAACCTTAAAAATGTTTCTAAAAATATGGCCTTACATAATTTGCCTCTTCAGATAAACATTATTTTCAGATCTATAAATTACTAAGACTGTCGTAGTGTAAAATGTGCAACAACTTGTGGAAAATGATGTCAGGAAGGACTGCATAATACAAGTACACTGATAAGTAATGTTCCTTCCAAATATGTTTTACATATTCCCTAATCCTATCTCAAGTCCAAAGTGATCCAGAGATCCATCTCTTCCAGTTATAGAAATGTATTGCCAGAGAGTTTTCCTAGATTATTTACTTACTAATAATAAATGCAGATAGTTATCCAACCAGTGACATACAGCTCCAAATTTAAAGACAGGATCTCGTGTACGTATCTTCATTGACTGCATTTCACTGTACTATGTTAAACATGTTAAAATGTTGAAATTCATAAATTTTATTTTCTTTTTTTATTATTTTGTTTATATAAATGCCTGTACACCTATTGGAAAACACTAAGACAGTGGAACACAGATGTGATGTAATATCTTTTATTTGAGCAGAACAGGTTTTACAATTACTCAAGCTTTCGAAATGGCCATCTATTGTGCACTTCCAGATTATAACCTGTTTTTGAGATGTCATTAAGGTCACTAGTCTCTGAAATTTGTGCATTCCTGTTCCTTCCAGAATAAAACATAACTGTCTGTGAATAACATCAATCTTTTCTTCCAGATCTCTTCCAATTTCTAGTGAATAACAAAAAGTTAGGTTATCACTTTTCTGCCACCCTCAACTGACTTCACCAAATCAGTCCTATATCGCTTAATTCACTCTTCACATCCTCATCTGACCTCACCCAATGTCTCTGTATTCATACTGAGCTCTCTTAATTATTTCTTACTTGTAGTCTGCATCCCCAGCCTTCAGCAGTCATTCTGATACTAGATGTTTGTACTGCTTAGATTTTATTTATTTATTTATTTTACATTTGTTTACTAAGAATGTCCGACTGGACGCAGGTCCTTTTTCAGCAGAGACCTGGGGTGAAAAGCTTCAAGAGTAACAAATATATACAGTAGAGAAACAAATACAGCAAAGTGAGAAGCAAATACATACAAGACAGTGGTTTCAGACTCAATAAGTAGAGCAACAGTAATTTACATAAAAATGGTTGTTTACATTTAGTGGGTATAACCAAATGATTATGTATGGTTAAAGTGAAACTACCATTAGTGGTAGGTCATGCTAGTAGAGTAAGAGTATTGATAATAGAGTGAAAAGGAGGAATAGGTTATCCAGAAGAGTTGCAGGTGCAGGGCCAAGTACGATGCGTTTTTAGACTTTTTTAAATTCAAGTGTTGAGGAGTTAGTTACTAGTGAGTTAGGTAGATTATTCCATTGTTTGTAGATGTAGCTGGAAAAAAAGTGATTCACCTGCTGAATTGTTATCTTTGGTGGTGTGTAGAAGTAGTTTGTTGCTGGAGTGAAGGGGTCTTGAGGAGGAATATGGCTGAATGAGATGTTTGAGCGCAGGGTTTTTTTCTGATTGAAAGAGTATTTTGTAGGCAAAGGTAAGCTGATTAAAGAGAAGAAGCTGAGGGTGTTCAAGCCACTTGAGCTGGTTAAGTGATGAGCAGTGATGTGACTTGTATGAGGCATTAGGAGCAAATTTGGAGATTTTATTGTAACAGACTTTGAGTTTGGCTAGATCTGTCTTGCAGAGGATGGTTAAGATTGAGGAGGCATACAGGAGAGTTGAGAGGAGGTGGGTTCTAGCAATGGTAGCGTTTGTGTTATTTGTCAGAAATCTGTTGTTTCTATATAGGAGACCTAGTTTTTTGCGAACTTTTTTAATGGATTGGGCAATGTGAATATCAAATTTCAGGTTATTGTCAATTTCCTCTCCTAGTAATCTGGTATGGTTTGTTGGGATGATAATAGTTTTATTTTTAGAGTGGATACTGAAGGTTATGGATGGGGAGATGGATCTGGTTGGATGGAAGAGAAGTTTTGTTTTTTTGGGATTTAGGATAAGTTGGGAGCTAGTGGACCAGGATTCACCGGATAAGAAGGAATCTTGAGTAATGGTATGGAGGTCTTTGAGGGAGGAGGCTGAGCAAATCAGGATAGTGTCATCAGCATACTGAACCACTGAGGCCTGGGGTGTAGCCAAGTGGAGCTGGTTGGTAAAAAGAGAAAAAAAGAGGAGGACCAAGGATGGAGCCTTGGGAAACCCCTAAGGAGACAGGGCGAAAGGGTGAGAGATCTTGTTGCCAGCTGACAGCCTGTTGACATTCTGCTACAAAAGGTAACTTTAGAGCCAGATGATACTGGTGTGACCGAGGCTAAGGGAGGAGAGGACATAGATGATTTTGGAGTGGTTGGCCATGATAAAGGCCTTGGACAGGTCCAGGAATATGACTGATACAAATTGACCACTGTTTCTATGCTGGTTGACTGTGTTTGTAAAGGACAGTAGGGCTGCGTTGGTGCTGTGAGAGGGGCAAAAACCATTTTGGGTATTAGACAGGAGCTTGTGTGTAAGGAGATAGTCCATAAGATGGGTGTGTATGACCCCTTCCAGAATGTTTGAGAGAGGGGATAGATATGCAACTGGGAAATAGTTTGTTATTTGGTGGAGTTACCTCCTTTGTGTAAGGGTAAGACGTGGGAGATTTTCCAGATGGTAGGGACTTGAGCTTCAGATAATGACCTATTTATAAGTATGGATGCAGGGTATGTGGATGTTTCTGCTGCAGTTTACAGGAATTCAGCAGGGAGATTGTCAGCAGTTAAGGTAGTGGGCTTAAGTTTTTTTAGTAGTCTTTTGATGATGTTAGTGGAGATTGGGTTTAATTTAAACTGGTTGTTGGTTTTGGGTGGATGTAAACTGTTGTGGTTTGGGGCAGGAGGGGTGTGGTTTGGGCTGGTCGGGGTCAGTGCAATTTGTTGAATTCATTCTATAAAGTAAGTATTAAAATGAGTGGCTATGTTCATGGAGTTGTTGGTTATTGTTTGGGTGGGAGTGGTTGATTTTCCAGGATGCAATATATTGTTAACTGCTGCCCAGAATTTTTGAGGGTTATTTTGATGTTTATTCTGTATGTTGTAATAGTAGTTGCTTTTGTCTAATTTTACTAGTTTTTTGCTTTATTTTGGAGTTCTAGGAAGGTTTGTTTAGTTATATGGGATTTGGTTTTACGATATTATTCCCAGACTTTATCTCTGGTTCTGAGTAGGGATCTGGATTCTTTACTTAGCCAGGGTGCGTATTTTGATTTCACTCTAATGGTTCTAGGGGGGGCATGATAGTTGAGTATATTTAGGAAGGTGGAGTTAAAGGAGAGAACAGCTTCTTCTAGAGACAGGTGCTTGAAGGGCTACCAGTTGTAGCATTTTAGGGCAGAAAAAACCTGCTTGGATCAAAGGATTTTTTTGTTTCTGATTAGACAGGTGGGGGGCTGGCAGTTTTGATAAATGCAGTTTCTTAGGAGGGGTTGAGTTGTGGTCACTAAGGCAGTCAAGGAGGCAGCCTGAGTGGGATGAGAGATTGGGGTTGTTAAGCAAAATCTAATCGAGGATAGACTGATGCTTAGAAGTTTTATCAGTCCTAGTGGGATTCTTGATGAGTTGTCGTGAAGCCGTAAAGGTTTACATGAGATGTAGGGTTTGGAGTGGAACAAAGAAGCCAATCAATATTAAAGTTGCCTATTAGTATAGTTTCTTGTGGAAGAGATATGGAGGTTTATTGTAGTATACTTTCAAGTGTGGTGATTTTGTTGCCTGGTGGAATATATCCAGCTATGATATTTATGATATTAAGGTGTTTTTTGGGGTCAAATGTTAACTTAGCAAATATTAGATTGCTATCTCAAATGCCATTCTGAAATGCCCAGCATTTCATCCCACCAGCTGCTTTCATATGTCACTGGTGGTATCAATGGGCAAGACACAGAGATTGGTTGAGCACAGAACTGAGGCAGTGCTACTAGCATATGTAACACCACTAACCACCAATGATTTACTGCATAGTCATTGCAAGGCAGGCCAGAGCATTGAAGGAGGGAGAGATTTAAGGTACAAGTAGGTGCAGCAAACAGGAAGCTGTCTGCAATTTCAGAATGCCAGCGACAACTTTTTATGTTTTACACTCTGGGAGTCACTGCAGCATAGGAAATTATTTCAGACATGGGGATATAAATGTCTGGAGCTATAGTTTCCATCAGAATGCATATTAATTAATCGCTGACTCTGACATATTAATCCTCTATGTACAACATGGTGAAATTCATAGCTGCATGTGCAGCGCAGTCCCAATAAACAACTCACTTTGGCCATCAGGCTATATACAGCTTGGCAGGTCAGGCCAAGATGAGCATGCTAATCTCAGCCATGATGCATGTTACATTTGTGCCTTCATTAGAAGATTTACACTATGTTTGCAGCTAGTAGATTTCTTCATGACTTATGCTGTTTACCATTATGCCTATCAGACTTTGATTGAGGAATTTATTCTTTTATTTTTCTTACTCAGTTGCTTTTTTTTGTTTATTTCAAGTATGCATTTAAAATTCCCTTTACAGTTATGATCTGCTGCACTGTTGCATGAGCATGGCATTCCCCTTATGCCATGCTTGAATGTATAGCCACCACTGGGCAATGTATTCATGACATGTGCACGGATGCAGGATTTGTGCTGATAGGTGTACCTCTCACGGCCATCTATTTTTGAATACTAACACTGTACCACTGCAAACCTTGTAAGTATATGATGGATATTGCTAAACCAGCATATAGGGTGCTTTTGTGATCATGAACAAAAAAAGTGCCTCACTAGGTAGTGATTTTAGTTGATAGCACAGAAATGTGTAGTCCAAGACAAAGGAATATCAGATATATTAGTGGAGGAGGCAAGTTCACAACAACCAGTAGCTGATGGTAGTATTACTGAATGGCATGGCGACTTGTTACAGTAAGAGAGGACACTATGGGAGTTGAAACTGCTCTGCTGCTGTTGGCATCTGTCATGAGACATGCACAGAAATAACCATTCCCTGTGGTAAATAATGCCTTGCTATATGCAAAAGATGTTGTTGTTATTGCTGTCCTTATTGTTGTTGATGTTCTTCGTGTTTCACTGTTGCAGTCATCACATCTGGGTTATCAGGGGCTGCAAAAGCGCCTCACTGAGTACCGGCGAACTGGCGACTGGCTTAGGAGAAGCGTCATTGACAGCTTTGGACCTAGGCGGCCTATCTCTGTCTTTATCTTTGCGTTTTTTTTTCGGAATGTAGGTAATCGGATGGCTTACTGAAGACATATCTGGATAATTGAACTGAGTAACAAAATATTTAGAAGCAAAAATATACCAACGATGGATAGTTCGTTGCTTAAATAAGGCAAAAAAACCAACAGCGAGGTATGTCGTGGTCAGGGCCTAGGCAAGGAATACAGTATGAATGAAAATCTTTATGAGGTATTTGCTTTCCACAAGAAATGCAATTATTTACTTTTATTGACATCGGTTTAGAGCAAGAAAAAGTTTCCCCAATGGGGTACTTAGCTTTTAGTTGAAGACTTCGGTTCTGAAACTCAAAAACAAAAATTTCAGGAGTCGGCTGACCGGCACTTGCGAACTGCTTCTACTTTGGGCACCACACACCATGAAAGACTGGTGTAATGGCATCAGCTGCATGTTTTATACCCTTGACTACCTGACGTCATGGAAGAAAAGACAGCAACTGATGCAGGACCCAAGACTTTGTTAATCAGGCCAAATGAGGGCTACTGCAAGCAGATAACCCAAATGTGATGACTGCAACAGTGAATACACTCAAACATCTACATTTATGGTAAGTGTACACAACTGTACTTTGTGTGATCCATCACTGCATCACGTCTGATTACCATATGTTATTCATATGTCATACCAAGTTGGCACTGGACACAGACTCATTTCTAACCAGACTCACTTAGGCAGGTATGTCAAGATATCACCCAGTCCTCAGTCTGTCAGGGCAGTCATGTGGTTGTGACTGTGACACTCTGGAGCTGGTTGGTATACCACCCAAACAGTGTACCATCAGGGTGAACATTCATGTTTCTGTAATACTATTTATTTATTTATTACTTGTTTTTTTGCATTTATTTTCTGGGATAGAGCACTGATCTCCATTTTCAGACTCAGCCCAGGAGTGGTGCCTGATTAAGTGACTTGCTCAGAGTTTACTACATGTTAAGGTTACCTTCTGCGGAGAACAACGTACACAAATAACCTTGCAGTCATATGAAATACTCCAGTGGTGCTGGCAGATGCATACATCTGTTAAGCAGACAGGTATGAAGCTTTGCATTGGATTTAAAATGCAGTGGAGTCACTTGGTACAGTAAGCATATGACATGCCATCCCCATACGTGCATCACATATATGTTTTAGCACCGACAATATGGAACTCTGAGTGCAGTAGTAGGAGGGTATTTAGACTGTGGTCACATGTGTATTCTGCAGTACATGTGTGCTGCTGTATCAGTGTTCATGCAATATACACCCAGATCAGACCATCAGTGATCTTAGCTGTTCTCTTACATCCTACATTGAAAGTAGGCATCTTAATTTTATTCCTAGAGTTTCTGCCACTACAGCAGAACACTTTCAGTGCATTCCTGCTTTTTGCCACATCCAGTTTGCAGATCTGAGTGCAGTGTTTCCCAGTCAACGATACCAATTAACTTCTCACTATGTATAAGATGATGATGAAATGCTGCTATCGCAGCCTTCTCCAATACGCAGCGCTCAGATTTACCCATTTACATTTCCACTATTTCACACTGTGAATTGTCGCTTATTTTACAAACAAAACTAAATGCATTCAAACAGATGCATAACCTTCACTTAGCAGTGGCATTGTGTTGGATGCCTGTCTCTGTGTGACCTCAGATGGTTAAATCACAGCAGCTTACATTCATCTGTTCCTGAAGGCCTTTTTTATTTACCCTGATTATATCTTGCATTTGTACCACATTCATTTAGTGTCTGTACATTCCACATCATTGTGCACCGATATCTCTGTACCACATATGAATGCGACCACTCCTTCATATCCCACTGCATATCATTACTGTGTTCCTAAACTGTGCCCTGTATAGAGCAGGATATCTAGTGTGTATTGGTAAAAGTGTGCAACTGGTTCCAGGTCACTACTTCTAGGTGCACCGGTGCATCTTGTATGTACTAGATACCCGTGCTATATAAATACTGCCCAGCTTCTCTTGAAATATCATTCACTAACAAAACAAATAAAATGGAAAAATAAATCGTCATTTCCATAACTGTAAAGTTATTCATTTTAAGAAGTGACAGATGTTCTAATAAGAAGTTATTAAGTCAATAAAAAATAAATAAATCTGACTTTCATGCTGACTCACAGTATAGAAAAGGCCATGCATACGAACCATCTTTGTGACTCATTATATGACGCCCTGCGCAGTAATGTTAAATCTGGCAGATGTCTCCCGCTGAGGAATGTAGATCAAGCAGTTTTATAACAGCCGAGATACAGTAGAGCTCATGAGGCCTTCGTTAATGATACATTGAAGCGGCAGTCTAGTCACCTGGGGTAAGATGCAGTACAGAATGTACCTCTAATAGCTGGGATTTGTTCTTTGAAAATCCTGCTACCCCGACACTACACATGAAATAAGGGACAAATGCAAAGAGTTGTAATTGTTCTACCCACAATAAAAGTGCATTATGTGGGCCCGCAGAGACACATAGAGGTCATCCTACAGTGACATTTAACTATACAAACCAAGGAACAAAATCTGTTGCACCATTCTACAAAGGAAGGCAGTGAATATGTGTGTCTGCATGTGTGCATGCATGTGTATTTATGCATGCACACAAGTGTTTTCATTAACATATTATCACATACTGTCTCAGATATAAATTATACAGACTAATCTAAAATTGTAGAATTGCTCATAAATATATTTGATTCCTGGGCTGCAGGTTACCTAGCTTTAGAATAAAAATGTGCGCGCAGACAAGTCTGCTAACTCCTGTGGAGTAGAACTGTCTAGTGTAGCCTTGGTTCTTAGTGATAAATAAATGACCCCGTGTGATTGGTCAGAAGAAATTCTATTTAATACTGTCCAGAACTAATATATCCGAATCCCTTTAAGGAATACATATATTTATTGCATTATAAAAGCATGCATTTAGCTATATTTGTAATACATATGTAACTGTGCATTTTTCTGGTATTTGACTAAAGATAAGGCATTTTCTGTTTCATTATTGTATATTATGTTCTATAGCTAAAATATTTATACTACAAAACTTCCATTTTTTTCAGAAATAATTTAAAGCCTACATTCTGTGAAGATGCTAGTTATATATTTTATTGTAGTTTATTTAATTGACAGCAGTTTACATTATTTATTCAGCAGCTGTGGAGGTTAGCCTGATAAATTACCAAATGGAAAAAGGTAAACTGCAAAAAAACTACTAGCAACAGTGTAATACGAAGTATATAGCATATCATACATTCAGGTTTGTGGTTTGAGCAGACATTATGCACATCCTCTAAGCTACTATAAGATATTTAACTTAAAAAGGGGGTTATGTAAATAACAATGTTTCAAAACTCTGTGTTAACACCTTTAAGCTCTTCTTCTAATATGCCCATTTGTTACTAAAGATTTTAGTGAAACTTTAAATATTTTAGATTATTTGCAAATTATATTTCTATTTATTGTTTGCAGTAGCATTCGTGTCTTCTAGAGAAAGGATGCACAGGTAATTACTGTTAATATGAAC